>NC_088406.1:4857079-4869579 GCF_034236695.1 Oncorhynchus nerka
AACACACTGAACACACTGTTCACAGGTTAGTGAACTCAGGACCAGCTGGATGAGGGGACTGAGGCTTCAGTGTGTTAGTAGAACATGTTAGTGAACTCAGCCTCAGGACCAGCTGGATGAGGGGACTAAGGCTTCAGTGTGTTAGTAGAACAGGTTAGTGAACTCAGGACCAGCTGGATGAGGGGCCTGAGGCTTCAGTGTGTTAGTAGAACAGGTTAGTGAACTCAGGACCAGCTGGATGAGGGGACTGAGGCTTCAGTGTGTTAGTAGAACAGGTTAGTGAACTCAGGACCAGCTGGATGAGGGGACTGAGGCTTCAGTGTGTTAGTAGAACAGGTTAGTGAACTCAGGACCAGCTGGATGAGGGGACTAAGGCTTCAGTGTGTTAGTAGAACAGGTTAGTGAACTCAGCCCCAGGACCAGCTGGATGAGGGGACTGAGGCTTCAGTGTGTTAGTAGAACAGGTTAGTGAACTCAGGACCAGCTGGATGAGGGGACTGAGGCTTCAGTGTGTTAGTAGAACAGGTTAGTGAACTCAGGACCAGCTGGATGAGGGGACTGAGGCTTCAGTGTGTTAGTAGAACAGGTTAGTGAACTCAGGACCAGCTGGATGAGGGGACTGAGGCTTCAGTGTGTTAGTAGAACAGGTTAGTGAACTCAGGACCAGCTGGATGAGGGGACTGATGCTTCAGTGTGTTAGTAGAACATGTTAGTGAACTCAGCCCCAGGACCAGCTGGATGAGGGGACTGAGGCTTCAGTGTGTTAGTAGAACAGGTTAGTGAACTCAGGACCAGCTGGATGAGGGGACTAAGGATTCAGTGTGTTAGTAGAACAGGTTAGTGAACTCAGGACCAGCTGGATGAGGGGACTGAGGCTTCAGTGTGTTAGTAGAACATGTTAGTGAACTCAGCCTCAGGACCAGCTGGATGAGGGGACTGAGGCTTCAGTGTGTTAGTAGAACAGGTTAGTGAACTCAGGACCAGCTGGATGAGGGGACTGAGGCTTCAGTGTGTTAGTAGAACAGGTTAGTGAACTCAGGACCAGCTGGATGAGGGGACTGAGGCTTCAGTGTGTTAGTAGAACAGGTTAGTGAACTCAGCCCCAGGACCAGCTGGATGAGGGGACTGAGGCTTCAGTGTGTTAGTAGAACAGGTTAGTGAACTCAGGACCAGCTGGATGAGGGGACTAAGGATTCAGTGTGTTAGTAGAACAGGTTAGTGAACTCAGGACCAGCTGGATGAGGGGACTGAGGCTTCAGTGTGTTAGTAGAACATGTTAGTGAACTCAGCCTCAGGACCAGCTGGATGAGGGGACTGAGGCTTCAGTGTGTTAGTAGAACAGGTTAGTGAACTCAGGACCAGCTGGATGAGGGGACTGAGGCTTCAGTGTGTTAGTAGAACAGGTTAGTGAACTCAGGACCAGCTGGATGAGGGGACTGAGGCTTCAGTGTGTTAGTAGAACAGGTTAGTGAACTCAGCCCCAGGACCAGCTGGATGAGGGGACTGAGGCTTCAGTGTGTTAGTAGAACAGGTTAGTGAACTCAGGACCAGCTGGATGAGGGGACTAAGGATTCAGTGTGTTAGTAGAACAGGTTAGTGAACTCAGGACCAGCTGGATGAGGGGACTGAGGCTTCAGTGTGTTAGTAGAACATGTTAGTGAACTCAGCCTCAGGACCAGCTGGATGAGGGGACTGAGGCTTCAGTGTGTTAGTAGAACAGGTTAATGAACTCAGGACCAGCTGGATGAGGGGCCTGAGGCTTCAGTGTGTTAGTAGAACAGGTTAGTGAACTCAGGACCAGCTGGATGAGGGGACTGAGGCTTCAGTGTGTTAGTAGAACAGGTTAGTGAACTCAGGACCAGCTGGATGAGGGGACTAAGGCTTCAGTGTGTTAGTAGAACAGGTTAGTGAACTCAGCCCCAGGACCAGCTGGATGAGGGGACTGAGGCTTCAGTGTGTTAGTAGAACAGGTTAGTGAACTCAGGACCAGCTGGATGAGGGGACTGAGGCTTCAGTGTGTTAGTAGAACAGGTTAGTGAACTCAGGACCAGCTGGATGAGGGGACTGAGGCTTCAGTGTGTTAGTAGAACATGTTAGTGAACTCAGCCTCAGGACCAGCTGGATGAGGGGACTGAGGCTTCAGTGTGTTAGTAGAACAGGTTAGTGAACTCAGGACCAGCTGGATGAGGGGCCTGAGGCTTCAGTGTGTTAGTAGAACAGGTTAGTGAACTCAGGACCAGCTGGATGAGGGGACTGAGGCTTCAGTGTGTTAGTAGAACAGGTTAGTGAACTCAGCCTCAGGACCAGCTGGATGAGGGGACTGAGGCTTCAGTGTGTTAGTAGAACAGGTTAGTGAACTCAGCCCCAGGACCAGCTGGATGAGGGGACTGAGGCTTCAGTGTGTTAGTAGAACAGGTTAGTGAACTCAGCCCCAGGACCAGCTGGATGAGGGGACTGAGGCTTCAGTGTGTTAGTAGAACAGGTTAGTGAACTCAGCCTCAGGACCAGCTGGATGAGGGGACTGAGGCTTCAGTGTGTTAGTAGAACAGGTTAGTGAACTCAGCCCCAGGACCAGCTGGATGAGGGGACTGAGGCTTCAGTGTGTTAGTAGAACAGGTTAGTGAACTCAGCCCCAGGACCAACTGGATGAGGGGACTGAGGCTTCAGTGTGTTAGTAGAACAGGTTAGTGAACTCAGGACCAGCTGGATGAGGGGACTGAGGCTTCAGTGTGTTAGTAGAACAGGTTAGTGAACTCAGGACCAGCTGGATGAGGGGACTGAGCCTTCAGTGTGTTAGTAGAACAGGTTAGTGAACTCAGGACCAGCTGGATGAGGGGACTGAGGCTTCAGTGTGTTAGTAGAACAGGTTAGTGAACTCAGCCCCAGGACCAGCTGGATGAGGGGACTGAGGCTTCAGTGTGTTAGTAGAACAGGTTAGTGAACTCAGCCCCAGGACCAGCTGGATGAGGGGACTGAGGCTTCAGTGTGTTAGTAGAACAGGTTAGTGAACTCAGGACCAGCTGGATGAGGGGACTGAGGCTTCAGTGTGTTAGTAGAACAGGTTAGTGAACTCAGGACCAACTGGATGAGGTGACTGAAGCTTCAGTGTGTTAGTAGAACAGGTTAGTGAACTCAGGACCAGCTGGATGAGGGGACTGAGGCTTCAGTGTGTTAGTAGAACAGGTTAGTGAACTCAGCCCCAGGACCAGCTGGATGAGGGGACTGAGGCTTCAGTGTGTTAGTAGAACAGGTTAGTGAACTCAGGACCAGCTGGATGAGGGACTGAGGCTTCAGTGTGTTAGTAGAACAGGTTAGTGAACTCAGGACCAGCTGGATGAGGGGACTGAGGCTTCAGTGTGTTAGTAGAACAGGTTAGTGAACTCAGGACCAGCTGGATGAGGGGACTGAGGCTTCAGTGTGTTAGTAGAACAGGTTAGTGAACTCAGGACCAGCTGGATGAGGGGACTGAGGCTTCAGTGTGTTAGTAGAACAGGTTAGTGAACTCAGCCCCAGGACCAGCTGGATGAGGGGACTGAGGCTTCAGTGTGTTAGTAGAACAGGTTAGTGAACTCAGCCCCAGGACCAGCTGGATGAGGGGACTGAGGCTTCAGTGTGTTAGTAGAACAGGTTAGTGAACTCAGGACCAGCTGGATGAGGGGACTGAGGCTTCAGTGTGTTACTAGAACAGGTTAGTGAACTCAGGACCAGCTGGATGAGGGGACTGAGGCTTCAGTGTGTTAGTAGAACAGGTTAGTGAACTCAGGACCAGCTGGATGAGGGGACTGAGGCTTCAGTGTGTTAGTAGAACAGGTTAGTGAACTCAGGACCAGTTGGATGAGGGGACTGAGGCTTCAGTGTGTTAGTAGAACAGGTTAGTGAACTCAGCCCCAGGACCAGCTGGATGAGGGGACTGAGGCTTCAGTGTGTTAGTAGAACAGGTTAGTGAACTCAGGACCAGCTGGATGAGGGGACTGAGGCTTCAGTGTGTTAGTAGAACATGTTAGTGAACTCAGCCTCAGGACCAGCTGGATGAGGGGACTGAGGCTTCAGTGTGTTAGTAGAACAGGTTAGTGAACTCAGCCCCAGGACCAGCTGGATGAGGGGACTGAGGCTTCAGTGTGTTAGTAGAACAGGTTAGTGAACTCAGCCCCAGGACCAGCTGGATGAGGGGACTGAGGCTTCAGTGTGTTAGTAGAACAGGTTAGTGAACTCAGCCTCAGGACCAGCTGGATGAGGGGACTGAGGCTTCAGTGTGTTAGTAGAACAGGTTAGTGAACTCAGGACCAGCTGGATGAGGGGACTGAGGCTTCAGTGTGTTACTAGAACAGGTTAGTGAACTCAGGACCAGCTGGATGAGGGGACTGAGGCTTCAGTGTGTTAGTAGAACAGGTTAGTGAACTCAGGACCAGTTGGATGAGGGGACTGAGGCTTCAGTGTGTTAGTAGAACAGGTTAGTGAACTCAGGACCAGTTGGATGAGGGGACTGAGGCTTCAGTGTGTTAGTAGAACAGGTTAGTGAACTCAGCCCCAGGACCAGCTGGATGAGGGGACTGAGGCTTCAGTGTGTTAGTAGAACAGGTTAGTGAACTCAGGACCAGCTGGATGAGGGGACTGAGGCTTCAGTGTGTTAGTAGAACAGGTTAGTGAACTCAGGACCAGCTGGATGAGGGGACTAAGGCTTCAGTGTGTTAGTAGAACAGGTTAGTGAACTCAGCCCCAGGACCAGCTGGATGAGGGGACTGAGGCTTCAGTGTGTTAGTAGAACAGGTTAGTGAACTCAGGACCAGCTGGATGAGGGGACTGAGGCTTCAGTGTGTTAGTAGAACAGGTTAGTGAACTCAGGACCAGCTGGATGAGGGGACTGAGGCTTCAGTGTGTTAGTAGAACAGGTTAGTGAACTCAGGACCAGCTGGATGAGGGGACTGAGGCTTCAGTGTGTTAGTAGAACAGGTTAGTGAACTCAGCCCCAGGACCAGCTGGATGAGGGGACTGAGGCTTCAGTGTGTTAGTAGAACAGGTTAGTGAACTCAGGACCAGCTGGATGAGGGGACTGAGGCTTCAGTGTGTTAGTAGAACAGGTTAGTGAACTCAGGACCAGCTGGATGAGGGGACTGAGGCTTCAGTGTGTTAGTAGAACAGGTTAGTGAACTCAGGACCAGCTGGATGAGGGGACTGAGGCTTCAGTGTGTTAGTAGAACAGGTTAGTGAACTCAGGACCAGCTGGATGAGGGGACTGAGGCTTCAGTGTGTTAGTAGAACAGGTTAGTGAACTCAGCCCCAGGACCAGCTGGATGAGGGGACTGAGGCTTCAGTGTGTTAGTAGAACAGCTTAGTGAACTCAGGACCAGCTGGATGAGGGGACTGAGGCTTCAGTGTGTTACTAGAACAGGTTAGTGAACTCAGGACCAGCTGGATGAGGGGACTGAGGCTTCAGTGTGTTAGTAGAACAGGTTAGTGAACTCAGGACCAGCTGGATGAGGGGACTGAGGCTTCAGTGTGTTAGTAGAACAGGTTAATGAACTCAGGACCAGTTGGATGAGGGGACTGAGGCTTCAGTGTGTTAGTAGAACAGGTTAGTGAACTCAGCCCCAGGACCAGCTGGATGAGGGGACTGAGGCTTCAGTGTGTTAGTAGAACAGGTTAGTGAACTCAGGACCAGCTGGATGAGGGGACTGAGGCTTCAGTGTGTTAGTAGAACATGTTAGTGAACTCAGCCTCAGGACCAGCTGGATGAGGGGACTGAGGCTTCAGTGTGTTAGTAGAACAGGTTAGTGAACTCAGCCCCAGGACCAGCTGGATGAGGGGACTGAGGCTTCAGTGTGTTAGTAGAACAGGTTAGTGAACTCAGCCCCAGGACCAGCTGGATGAGGGGACTGAGGCTTCAGTGTGTTAGTAGAACAGGTTAGTGAACTCAGCCTCAGGACCAGCTGGATGAGGGGACTGAGGCTTCAGTGTGTTATTAGAACAGGTTAGTGAACTCAGGACCAGCTGGATGAGGGGACTGAGGCTTCAGTGTGTTACTAGAACAGGTTAGTGAACTCAGGACCAGCTGGATGAGGGGACTGAGGCTTCAGTGTGTTAGTAGAACAGGTTAGTGAACTCAGGACCAGTTGGATGAGGGGACTGAGGCTTCAGTGTGTTAGTAGAACAGGTTAGTGAACTCAGGACCAGTTGGATGAGGGGACTGAGGCTTCAGTGTGTTAGTAGAACAGGTTAGTGAACTCAGCCCCAGGACCAGCTGGATGAGGGGACTGAGGCTTCAGTGTGTTAGTAGAACAGGTTAGTGAACTCAGGACCAGCTGGATGAGGGGACTGAGGCTTCAGTGTGTTAGTAGAACAGGTTAGTGAACTCAGGACCAGCTGGATGAGGGGACTAAGGCTTCAGTGTGTTAGTAGAACAGGTTAGTGAACTCAGCCCCAGGACCAGCTGGATGAGGGGACTGAGGCTTCAGTGTGTTAGTAGAACAGGTTAGTGAACTCAGGACCAGCTGGATGAGGGGACTGAGGCTTCAGTGTGTTAGTAGAACAGGTTAGTGAACTCAGGACCAGCTGGATGAGGGGACTGAGGCTTCAGTGTGTTAGTAGAACAGGTTAGTGAACTCAGGACCAGCTGGATGAGGGGACTGAGGCTTCAGTGTGTTAGTAGAACAGGTTAGTGAACTCAGGACCAGCTGGATGAGGGGACTGATGCTTCAGTGTGTTAGTAGAACAGGTTAGTGAACTCAGCCCCAGGACCAGCCTGATGAGGGGACTGAGGCTTCAGTGTGTTAGTAGAACAGGTTAGTGAACTCAGCCCCAGGACCAGCTGGATGAGGGGACTGAGGCTTCAGTGTGTTAGTAGAACAGGTTAGTGAACTCAGCCTCAGGACCAGCTGGATGAGGGGACTGAGGCTTCAGTGTGTTAGTAGAACAGGTTAGTGAACTCAGGACCAGCTGGATGAGGGGACTGAGGCTTCAGTGTGTTAGTAGAACAGGTTAGTGAACTCAGGACCAGCTGGATGAGGGGACTGAGGCTTCAGTGTGTTAGTAGAACAGGTTAGTGAACTCAGCCCCAGGACCAGCTGGATGAGGGGACTGAGGCTTCAGTGTGTTAGTAGAACAGGTTAGTGAACTCAGGACCAGCTGGATGAGGGGACTGAGGCTTCAGTGTGTTAGTAGAACATGTTAGTGAACTCAGCCTCAGGACCAGCTGGATGAGGGGACTGAGGCTTCAGTGTGTTAGTAGAACAGGTTAGTGAACTCAGGACCAGCTGGATGAGGGACCTGGGGCTTCAGTGTGTTAGTAGAACAGGTTAGTGAACTCAGGACCAGCTGGATGAGGGGACTGAGGCTTCAGTGTGTTAGTAGAACAGGTTAGTGAACTCAGGACCAGCTGGATGAGGGGACTGAGGCTTCAGTGTGTTAGTAGAACAGGTTAGTGAACTCAGGACCAGCTGGATGAGGGGACTGAGGCTTCAGTGTGTTAGTAGAACAGGTTAGTGAACTCAGCCCCAGGACCAGCTGGATGAGGGGACTGAGGCTTCAGTGTGTTAGTAGAACATGTTAGTGAACTCAGGACCAGCTGGATGAGGGGACTGAGGCTTCAGTGTGTTAGTAGAACAGGTTAGTGAACTCAGGACCAGCTGGATGAGGGGACTGAGGCTTCAGTGTGTTAGTAGAACAGGTTAGTGAACTCAGGACCAGCTGGATGAGGGGACTGAGGCTTCAGTGTGTTAGTAGAACAGGTTAGTGAACTCAGGACCAGTTGGATGAGGGGACTGAGGCTTCAGTGTGTTAGTAGAACAGGTTAGTGAACTCAGCCCCAGGACCAGCTGGATGAGGGGACTGAGGCTTCAGTGTGTTAGTAGAACAGGTTAGTGAACTCAGGACCAGCTGGATGAGGGGACTGAGGCTTCAGTGTGTTAGTAGAACATGTTAGTGAACTCAGCCTCAGGACCAGCTGGATGAGGGGACTGAGGCTTCAGTGTGTTAGTAGAACAGGTTAGTGAACTCAGGACCAGCTGGATGAGGGGCCTGAGGCTTCAGTGTGTTAGTAGAACAGGTTAGTGAACTCAGGACCAGCTGGATGAGGGGACTGAGGCTTCAGTGTGTTAGTAGAACAGGTTAGTGAACTCAGCCTCAGGACCAGCTGGATGAGGGGACTGAGGCTTCAGTGTGTTAGTAGAACAGGTTAGTGAACTCAGCCCCAGGACCAGCTGGATGAGGGGACTGAGGCTTCAGTGTGTTAGTAGAACAGGTTAGTGAACTCAGGACCAGCTGGATGAGGGGACTGAGGCTTCAGTGTGTTAGTAGAACAGGTTAGTGAACTCAGGACCAGCTGGATGAGGGGACTGAGGCTTCAGTGTGTTAGTAGAACAGGTTAGTGAACTCAGCCTCAGGACCAGCTGGATGAGGGGACTGAGGCTTCAGTGTGTTAGTAGAACAGGTTAGTGAACTCATGACCAGCTGGATGAGGGGACTAAGGATTCAGTGTGTTAGTAGAACAGGTTAGTGAACTCAGGACCAGCTGGATGAGGGGACTGAGGCTTCAGTGTGTTAGTAGAACATGTTAGTGAACTCAGCCTCAGGACCAGCTGGATGAGGGGACTGAGGCTTCAGTGTGTTAGTAGAACATGTTAGTGAACTCAGCCTCAGGACCAGCTGGATGAGGGGACTGAGGCTTCAGTGTGTTAGTAGAACAGGTTAGTGAACTCAGGACCAGCTGGATGAGGGGCCTGAGGCTTCAGTGTGTTAGTAGAACAGGTTAGTGAACTCAGGACCAGCTGGATGAGGGGACTGAGGCTTCAGTGTGTTAGTAGAACAGGTTAGTGAACTCAGCCTCAGGACCAGCTGGATGAGGGGACTGAGGCTTCAGTGTGTTAGTAGAACAGGTTAGTGAACTCAGGACCAGCTGGATGAGGGGACTGAGGCTTCAGTGTGTTAGTAGAACAGGTTAGTGAACTCAGCCTCAGGACCAGCTGGATGAGGGGACAGAGGCTTCAGTGTGTTAGTAGAACAGGTTAGTGAACTCAGCCCCAGGACCAGCTGGATGAGGGGACTGAGGCTTCAGTGTGTTAGTAGAACAGGTTAGTGAACTCAGGACCAGCTGGATGAGGGGACTGAGGCTTCAGTGTGTTAGTAGAACAGGTTAGTGAACTCAGCCTCAGGACCAGCTGGATGAGGGGACTGAGGCTTCAGTGTGTTAGTAGAACAGGTTAGTGAACTCAGCCCCAGGACCAGCTAGATGAGGGGACTGAGGCTTCAGTGTGTTAGTAGAACAGGTTAGTGAACTCAGCCCCAGGACCAGCTGGATGAGGGGACTGAGGCTTCAGTGTGTTAGTAGAACAGGTTAGTGAACTCAGGACCAGCTGGATGAGGGACTGAGGCTTCAGTGTGTTAGTAGAACAGGTTAGTGAACTCAGGACCAGCTGGATGAGGGGACTGAGGCTTCAGTGTGTTAGTAGAACAGGTTAGTGAACTCAGGACCAGCTGGATGAGGGGACTGAGGCTTCAGTGTGTTAGTAGAACAGGTTAGTGAACTCAGGACCAGCTGGATGAGGGGACTGAGGCTTCAGTGTGTTAGTAGAACAGGTTAGTGAACTCAGGACCAGCTGGAAGAGGGGACTGAGGCTTCAGTGTGTTAGTAGAACAGGTTAGTGAACTCAGGACCAGCTGGATGAGGGGACTGATGCTTCAGTGTGTTAGTAGAACAGGTTAGTGAACTCAGCCCCAGGACCAGCTGGATGAGGGGACTGAGGCTTCAGTGTGTTAGTAGAACAGGTTAGTGAACTCAGCCCCAGGACCAGCTGGATGAGGGGACTGAGGCTTCAGTGTGTTAGTAGAACAGGTTAGTGAACTCAGCCTCAGGACCAGCTGGATGAGGGGACTGAGGCTTCAGTGTGTTAGTAGAACAGGTTAGTGAACTCAGGACCAGCTGGATGAGGGGACTGAGGCTTCAGTGTGTTAGTAGAACATGTTAGTGAACTCAGCCTCAGGACCAGCTGGATGAGGGGACTGAGGCTTCAGTGTGTTAGTAGAACAGGTTAGTGAACTCAGGACCAGCTGGATGAGGGGACTGAGGCTTCAGTGTGTTAGAAGAACAGGTTAGTGAACTCAGGACCAGCTGGATGAGGGGACTGAGGCTTCAGTGTGTTAGTAGAACATGTTAGTGAACTCAGCCTCAGGACCAGCTGGATGAGGGGACTGAGGCTTCAGTGTGTTAGTAGAACATGTTAGTGAACTCAGCCTCAGGACCAGCTGGATGAGGGGACTGAGGCTTCAGTGTGTTAGTAGAACAGGTTAGTGAACTCAGGACCAGCTGGATGAGGGGCCTGAGGCTTCAGTGTGTTAGTAGAACAGGTTAGTGAACTCAGGACCAGCTGGATGAGGGGACTGAGGCTTCAGTGTGTTAGTAGAACAGGTTAGTGAACTCAGCCTCAGGACCAGCTGGATGAGGGGACTGAGGCTTCAGTGTGTTAGTAGAACAGGTTAGTGAACTCAGGACCAGCTGGATGAGGGGACTGAGGCTTCAGTGTGTTAGTAGAACAGGTTAGTGAACTCAGCCTCAGGACCAGCTGGATGAGGGGACTGAGGCTTCAGTGTGTTAGTAGAACAGGTTAGTGAACTCAGGACCAGCTGGATGAGGGGACTGAGGCTTCAGTGTGTTAGTAGAACAGGTTAGTGAATTCAGCCTCAGGACCAGCTGGATGAGGGGACTGAGGCTTCAGTGTGTTAGTAGAACAGGTTAGTGAACTCAGCCCCAGGACCAGCTAGATGAGGGGACTGAGGCTTCAGTGTGTTAGTAGAACAGGTTAGTGAACTCAGCCCCAGGACCAGCTGGATGAGGGGACTGAGGCTTCAGTGTGTTAGTAGAACAGGTTAGTGAACTCAGGACCAGCTGGATGAGGGGACTGAGGCTTCAGTGTGTTAGTAGAACAGGTTAGTGAACTCAGGACCAGCTGGATGAGGGGACTGAGGCTTCAGTGTGTTAGTAGAACAGGTTAGTGAACTCAGGACCAGCTGGATGAGGGGACTAAGGCTTCAGTGTGTTAGTAGAACAGGTTAGTGAACTCAGCCCCAGGACCAGCTGGATGAGGGGACTGAGGCTTCAGTGTGTTAGTAGAACAGGTTAGTGAACTCAGGACCAGCTGGATGAGGGGACTGAGGCTTCAGTGTGTTAGTAGAACAGGTTAGTGAACTCAGGACCAGCTGGATGAGGGGACTGAGGCTTCAGTGTGTTAGTAGAACAGGTTAGTGAACTCAGGACCAGCTGGATGAGGGGACTGAGGCTTCAGTGTGTTAGTAGAACAGGTTAGTGAACTCAGGACCAGCTGGATGAGGGGACTGATGCTTCAGTGTGTTAGTAGAACAGGTTAGTGAACTCAGCCCCAGGACCAGCTGGATGAGGGGACTGAGGCTTCAGTGTGTTAGTAGAACAGGTTAGTGAACTCAGCCCCAGGACCAGCTGGATGAGGGGACTGAGGCTTCAGTGTGTTAGTAGAACAGGTTAGTGAACTCAGCCTCAGGACCAGCTGGATGAGGGACTGAGGCTTCAGTGTGTTAGTAGAACAGGTTAGTGAACTCAGGACCAGCTGGATGAGGGGACTGAGGCTTCAGTGTGTTAGTAGAACATGTTAGTGAACTCAGCCTCAGGACCAGCTGGATGAGGGGACTGAGGCTTCAGTGTGTTAGTAGAACAGGTTAGTGAACTCAGGACCAGCTGGATGAGGGGACTGAGGCTTCAGTGTGTTAGTAGAACAGGTTAGTGAACTCAGCCTCAGGACCAGCTGGATGAGGGGACTGAGGCTTCAGTGTGTTAGTAGAACAGGTTAGTGAACTCAGCCCCAGGACCAGCTGGATGAGGGGACTGAGGCTTCAGTGTGTTAGTAGAACAGGTTAGTGAACTCAGGACCAGCTGGATGAGGGGACTGAGGCTTCAGTGTGTTAGTAGAACAGGTTAGTGAACTCAGGACCAGCTGGATGAGGGGACTGAGGCTTCAGTGTGTTAGTAGAACAGGTTAGTGAACTCAGGACCAGCTGGATGAGGGGACTGAGGCTTCAGTGTGTTAGTAGAACAGGTTAGTGAACTCAGGACCAGCTGGATGAGGGGACTGAGGCTTCAGTGTGTTAGTAGAACAGGTTAGGTGTCATTAAGGTGTCCAGTTGAGCTTATTTGTAAAACTCAGTAATTTTAGTGTGTACAGTACTCTATATATTTAAACCTCAGTAATTGTAGTGTGTACAGTACTCTATATATTTATACCACAGTAATTGTAGTGTGTGCAGTACTCTATATATTTAAACCACAGTAATTGTAGTGTGTACAGTACTCTATATATTTAAACCTCAGTAATTGTAGTGTGCAGTACTCTATATATTTTAACCTCAGAACAGTGTGTTAAAGAACAGGTAATTGTAGTGTGTACAGTACTCTATATATTTAAACCTCAGTAATTGTAGTGTGTATAGTACTCTATATATTTAAACCTCAGTAATTGTAGTGTGTACAGTACTCTATATAT
>NC_088406.1:4887079-4902079 GCF_034236695.1 Oncorhynchus nerka
CTTCTCATCCAGAGGTCACTAGTTTAATGTCTTTGTCTCTCTCTCTCTTCTCGTCCAGAGGTCACTAGTTTAATGTCTTTGTCTCTCTCTCTTCTCGTCCAGAGGTCACTAGTTTAATGTCTTTGTCTCTCTCTCTTCTCGTCCAGAGGTCACTAGTTTAATGTCTTTGTCTCTCTCTCTTCTCGTCCAGAGGTCACTAGTTTAATGTCTTTGTCTCTCTCTCTCTCTTCTCTTCCAGAGGTCACTAGTTTAATGTCTTTGTCTCTCTCTCTTCTCATCCAGAGGTCACTAGTTTAATGTCTTTGTCTCTCTCTCTTCTCATCCAGAGGTCACTAGTTTAATGTCTTTGTCTCTCTCTCTTCTCGTCCAGAGGTCACTAGTTTAATGTCTTTGTCTCTCTCTTCTCGTCCAGAGGTCACTAGTTTAATGTCTTTGTCTCTCTCTCTTCTCGTCCAGAGGTCACTAGTTTAATGTCTTTGTCTCTCTCTCTCTTCTCGTCCAGAGGTCACTAGTTTAATGTCTTTGTCTCTCTCTCTCTTCTCGTCCAGAGGTCACTAGTTTAATGTCTTTGTCTCTCTCTCTTCTCATCCAGAGGTCACTAGTTTAATGTCTTTGTCTCTCTCTCTTCTCGTCCAGAGGTCACTAGTTTAATGTCTTTGTCTCTCTCTCTTCTCGTCCAGAGGTCACTAGTTTAATGTCTTTGTCTCTCTCTCTCTTCTCGTCCAGAGGTCACTAGTTTAATGTCTTTGTCTCTCTCTCTTCTCGTCCAGAGGTCACTAGTTTAATGTCTTTGTCTCTCTCTCTCTTCTCGTCCAGAGGTCACTAGTTTAATGTCTTTGTCTCTCTCTCTTCTCATCCAGAGGTCACTAGTTTAATGTCTTTGTCTCTCTCTCTTCTCGTCCAGAGGTCACTAGTTTAATGTCTTTGTCTCTCTCTCTTCTCATCCAGAGGTCACTAGTTTAATGTCTTTGTCTCTCTCTCTTCTCGTCCAGAGGTCACTAGTTTAATGTCTTTGTCTCTCTCTCTCTCTTCTCGTCCAGAGGTCACTAGTTTAATGTCTTTGTCTCTCTCTCTCTCTTCTCTTCCAGAGGTCACTAGTTTAATGGCTGGAAGGTAGAGGTCAAAGAGGGACATAATGACCTCCATTCCGTCGATGGACAGGCACATACAGCAGACCAACGACCGTCTGTTATGTATCAAACAGGTGAGTTTCCACTTGTTTCCAACATGGTCCCTGATGGACACACGTCAAACAGCAGAGAGCAACATTAATGCATCTGTATTTAATTTGTTCAAAGAAAATTCACTAACTAGTGTTTATAAATAGATACAGCAGCATTTCCCAGACTGGATCCTGGGGACCCCAAAGGGGGATTTTTCTCAGGCTTTCGCCTGCAACATCAGTTATGTTGTACTCGCAGACAATATTTTTACAGTTTTGGAAACTTTAGAGTGTTTTCTATCCTAAGCTGTCAATTATATGCATATTCTAGCATCTTGTCCTGACAAAATATCCCGTTTACTACGGGAACGTTTTTTTTTTCCAAAAATGAAAATACTGCCCCCCCGTCACAATTTAAAGAAGGAATGAGATTCCACAAATTAACTTTTAACAAGGTACACCTGTTAATTAAAATGCATTCCAGTTGACTACCTCATGAAGCTGGTTGAGAGAATGCCAAGAGTGTGCAAAGCTGTTTCAAAATAGTTGCGTTTATACTCTTAGTTTTATAAAAAAAAAAAAAAAAAATCTCCCTTTTTCTCCCCAATTTCATGGTATCCAATTGGTAGTTACAGTCTTGTCTCATCGCTGTTGCGGATGGATGGAAACGTGGCTGAATCAGTCAATCAATTAGTCAGCTGACATTTTTTTTACATTAGCAGGTTAGCCTAGCAAGCTATCTAAACGTGTATTAATCATTTGTTTACATTAGCAGGTTAGCCTAGCAAGCTATCTAAACGTGTATTAATCATTTGTTTACATTAGCAGGTTAGCCTAGCAAGCTATCTAAACGTGTATTAATCATGGCTGAATACCAACCTGGCAGGCCACGTGCTCAGGGGCCCCGAACCTCACTCAGATATCATAAGTCATGGCAATATGAATAGAATTGCAGAAAATGTGGTTTAAAATGTAAAAAAAAAAAATCTTTCCACCACATGGTAAAATGGGTAGAATTGCATTAAACTTGCTTTAAAACAGCAACATTTTATTTCAATTGTGTAGAACTGGCCATCAAGAGGACCACCCACACCTAACCAAATCTAATTGGTCAATACATAGGGAATAGGGAGCCAATTAAGGACACAGGTTGTAGATAAATAAATACAGGTTATCTGTTCACAATAATGTGTTCTGTGCTTTTGGCTCTGTTTCTATGGGTTGTTATGTACACCACTCAAAGCACTGTAGCATTTACTGTTGCTTGTAATATCACTGTATAAACACATGAGGTGAGATGGAGTTTAATACACGATGTCTCATGGGGGGGGGCAGAGCTACTGCTGTTGCAATGCATTATGGGCTGCTACTGATGCTGCTGCTGCTGCTGCTGCTGTGCTATGTGAGCGAGTTTATCCGGATGCCACACACACACACACACACACACACACACACACACACACACACACACACACACACAGAGAGAGAAAGACTAGCATAACAGTGGTGGTCGGTGCCATTAAAGATGAGGGAGCACGGCTTTATTTCTATTACAGCATATTGGATGACTGTCGTTCATATTCCATTCACCCAGTTCAATGTAACATCGATATGTTTAGGCTACTACATGAGGATCACATTTTCCCTTTATCCATCATGAGGTTGCTACAACCTATGAATGAACGTTTACAACGTAATCATTAGTCCAACAGTATCACCTCTTGCCTGCATCTAGCTGACCTAGGGTGTAATCATTAGTCCAACAGTCACCGCTTGCCTGCATCTAGCTGACCTAGGGTGTAATCATTAGTCCAACGGTATCACCTCTTGCCTGCATCTAGCTGACCTAGGGTGTAATCATTAGTCCAACATTATCACCTCTTGCCTGCATCTAGCTGACCTAGGGTATAATCATTAGTCCAACAGTATCACCTCTTGCCTGCATCTAGCTGACCTAGGGTGTAATCATTAGTCCAACGGTATCACCTCTTGCCTGCATCTAGCTGACCTAGGGTGTAATCATTAGTCCAACAGTCACCTCTTGCCTGCATCTAGCTGACCCTGCATCTAGCTGACCTAGGGTGTAATCATTAGTCCAACGGTATCACCTCTTGCCTGCATCTAGCTGACCTAGGGTGTAATCATTAGTCCAACAGTCACCTCTTGCCTGCATCTAGCTGACCCTGCATCTAGCTGACCTAGGGTGTAATCATTAGTCCAACGGTATCACCTCTTGCCTGCATCTAGCTGACCTAGGGTGTAATCATTAGTCCAACAGTATCACCTCTTGCCTGCATCTAGCTGACCTAGGGTGTAATCATTAGTCCAACGGTATCACCTCTTGCCTGCATCTAGCTGACCTAGGGTATAATCATTATTCCAACGGTATCACCTCTTGCCTGCATCTAGCTGACCTAGGGTGTACTCATTAGTCCAACAGTATCACTTCTTGCCTGCATCTAGCTGATCTAGGGTGCAATCATTAGTCCCAACTTTTGCAAACGAGAGTTTCTATTGGACAAATTCGGGTATGTTTATCCGCATTTCATTTCTGTTTTTCAACAGATTCGGCTAAATGAATACACGCAGTTCACTTACGTAGCAGCCACGTACAAATAATCACTTTGCTCGTTGTATACAGCGCTTTCGGAAAGTATTCAGACCCCGTGACTTTTTCTACATTTTTGTTACGTTACAGCCTTATTCTAAAATTGATTAAATTGTTTTTGCTTTACGTCCTCAATCAACACACAATTCCCCATAATGACAAAGCAAAAAAACTCAATTAGCACATTTACATAAGTTTTCACCCTTTACTCAGTACTTTGTTTTAAAGCACCTTTGGCAGCTATTACAACAGAGTCTTCTTGGGTTTGACGCTACAAGCTTGGCACACCTGTATTTGGGGAGTTTCTCCCATTCTTCTCTGCAGATCCTTTCAAGCTCTGTCAGGTTGGATGGGGAGCATCACTGTTATGAAGGGTTATAGACTAAATGTTATGAAGGGTAATAGACTAAATATTATGAAGGGTAATAGATGAGGTGTTATGAAGGGTAATAGATGAGGTGTTATGAAGGGTAATAGATGAGGTGTTATGAAGGGGGTAATAGATGAGGTGTTATGAAGGGTAATAGACAAGGTGTTATGAAGGGTAATAGATGAGGTGTTATGAAGGGGGTAATAGATGAGGTGTTATGAAGGGTAATAGACTAAATGTTATGAAGGGTAATAGACTAAATGTTATGAAGGGTAATAGATGAGGTGTTATGAAGGGGGTAATAGACTAAATGTTATGAAGGGTAATAGACTAAATGTTATGAAGGGTAATAGATGAGGTGTTATGAAGGGTAATAGATGAGGTGATATGAAGGGTAATAGATGAGGTGTTATGAAGGGGGTAATAGACTAAATGTTATGAAGGGTAATAGACTAAATGTTATGAAGGGTAATAGATGAGGTGTTATGAAGGGTAATAGACTAAATGTTATGAAGGGTAATAGATGAGGTGTTATGAAGGGGGTAACAGACTAAATGTTTTGAAGGGTAATAGACTAAATGTTATGAAGGGTAATAGATGAGGTGATATGAAGGGTAACAGACTAAATGTTATGAAGGGTAATAGATGGGGTGTTATGAAGGGTAATAGATGAGGTGTTATGAAGGGTAATAGATTAGTTGTTATGAAGGGTAATAGATGAGGTGTTATGAAGGGTAATAGATGAGGTGTTATGAAGGGTAACATACTAAATGTTATGAAGGGTAATAGACTAAATGTTATGAAGGGTAATAGATGAGGTGTTATGAAGGGGGTAATAGACTAAATGTTATGAAGGGTAATAGATGAGGTGTTATGAAGGGTAACAGACTAAATGTTATGAAGGGTAATAGATGAGGTTTTATGAAGGGTAATAGATGAGGTGATATGAAGGGTAATAGATGAGGTGATATGAAGGGTAATAGATGAGGTGTTATGAAGGGGGTAATAGACTAAATGTTATGAAGGGTAATAGACTAAATGTTATGAAGGGTAATAGATGAGGTGTTATGAAGGGGGTAATAGACTAAATGTTATGAAGGGTAATAGATGAGGTGTTATAAAGGGGGTAATAGACTAAATGTTATGAAGAGTAATAGACTAAATGTTATGAAGGGTAATAGATGAGGTGTTATGAAGGGTAATAGATTAGTTGTTATGAAGGGTAATAGATGAGGTGTTATGAAGGGGGTAATAGACTTAGGGGGTAATAGATTTATGTTGATTAAACCCTTGATACAGGCTAATAGCGGCGGCATGGTAGCCTAGTGGTTAGAGCGTTGGACTAGTAACCTGAAGGTTGCAAGTTCAAACCCCCGAGCTGACAAGGTACAAATCTGTCATTCTGCCCCTGAACGGGCAGTTAACCCACTGTTCCTAGGCCGTCATTGAAAATAAGAATTTGTTCTTAACTGACTTGCCAAGTTAAATAAAGGTAAAGAAATAAAAAATAATACACACTAATTTGTCAATCGTTTTGTCTGTAAGGCGGCTGCATCCTGAGACATACATGACAGTATCAGTCAGTCTTTCTCTGTGTCTCTCTGTGTATTTCTGGCTGTTCTGGAGTGTGTAAACATGTTGGAGCAGTCTCCCGCCCAGGGGATAGTGGGTATGTCTCTTGGCCACTAGTTAGGCTTGATTGGTGGGTTTTGGCTGGAGAAAGAGGCAACATCTGCGAGGTGGCAGTGCCAAGCGAGAGAGCAGAGAGAGCAGCAGCCGTTGACACACTTGGTGTGACCAATTGTTCTGAGTGCAAAGAACAGTAATCACTACAAGCCACAGTGATAATGGTGTTGAACAGTAACCACTACAAGCCACAGTGATAATGATGTTGAACAGTAATCACTACAAGTCACAGTGATAATGGTGGTGAACAGTAACCACTACAAGCCACAGTGATAATGATGTTGAACAGTAATCACTACAAGTCACAGTGATAATGGTGGTGAACAGTAACCACTACAAGCCACAGTGATAATGATGTTGAACAGTAATCACTACAAGTCACAGTGATAATGGTGGTGAACAGTAATCACTACAAGTCACAGTGATAATGTGTTGAACAGTAATCACTACAAGTCACAGTGATAATGGTGGTGAACAGTAATCACTACAAGTCACAGTGATAATGTGTTGAACAGTAATCACTACAAGTCACAGTGATAATGATGTTGAACAGTAATCACTACAAGCCACAGTGATAATGGTGTTGAACAGTAATCACTACAAGCCACAGTGATAATGGTGTTGAACAGTAATCACTACAAGCCACAGTGATAATGATGTTGAACAGTAATCACTACAAGCCACAGTGATAATGGTGTTGAACAGTAATCACTACAAGCCACAGTGATAATGATGTTGAACAGTAATCACTACAAGCCACAGTGATAATGGTGTTGAACAGTAATCACTACAAGCCACAGTGATAATGGTGGTGAACAGTAATCACTACAAGCCACAGTGATAATGGTGGTGAACAGTAATCACTACAAGCCACAGTGATAATGGTGGTGAACAGTAATCACTACAAGCCACAGTGATAATGTGTTGAACAGTAATCACTACAAGCCACAGTGATAATGATGTTGAACAGTAATCACTACAAGCCACAGTGATAATGGTGGTGAACAGTAATCACTACAAGCCACAGTGATAATGTGTTGAACAGTAATCACTACAAGCCACAGTGATAATGATGTTGAACAGTAATCACTACAAGCCACAGTGATAATGTGTTGAACAGTAATCACTACAAGCCACAGTGATAATGTGTTGAACAGTAATCACTACAAGCCACAGTGATAATGGTGGTGAACAGTAATCACTACAAGTCACAGTGATAATGATGTTGAACAGTAATCACTACAAGCCACAGTGATAATGATGTTGAACAGTAATCACTACAAGCCACAGTGATAATGATGTTGAACAGTAATCACTACAAGTCACAGTGATAATGATGTTGAACAGTAATCACTACAAGCCACAGTGATAATGGTGTTGAACAGTAATCACTACAAGTCACAGTGATAATGGTGGTGAACAGTAATCACTACAAGCCACAGTGATAATGTGTTGAACAGTAATCACTACAAGCCACAGTGATAATGATGGTGAACAGTAATCACTACAAGCCACAGTGATAATGTGTTGAACAGTAATCACTACAAGCCACAGTGATAATGGTGGTGAACAGTAATCACTACAAGCCACAGTGATAATGGTGGTGAACAGTAATCACTACAAGCCACAGTGATAATGTGTTGAACAGTAATCACTACAAGCCACAGTGATAATGTGTTGAACAGTAATCACTACAAGCCACAGTGATAATGGTGGTGAACAGTAATCACTACAAGCCACAGTGATAATGGTGGTGAACAGTAATCACTACAAGCCACAGTGATAATGGTGTTGAACAGTAATCACTACAAGTCACAGTGATAATGTGTTGAACAGTAATCACTACAAGCCACAGTGATAATGTGTTGAACAGTAATCACTACAAGCCACAGTGATAATGGTGGTGAACAGTAATCACTACAAGCCACAGTGATAATGGTGTTGAACAGTAATCACTACAAGTCACAGTGATAATGTGTTGAACAGTAATCACTACAAGCCACAGTGATAATGTGTTGAACAGTAATCACTACAAGCCACAGTGATAATGGTGGTGAACAGTAATCACTACAAGCCACAGTGATAATGGTGGTGAACAGTAATCACTACAAGCCACAGTGATAATGGTGTTGAACAGTAATCACTACAAGTCACAGTGATAATGTGTTGAACAGTAATCACTACAAGCCACAGTGATAATGTGTTGAACAGTAATCACTACAAGCCACAGTGATAATGGTGGTGAACAGTAATCACTACAAGCCACAGTGATAATGGTGGTGAACAGTAATCACTACAAGCCACAGTGATAATGGTGGTGAACAGTAATCACTACAAGTCACAGTGATAATGATGTTGAACAGTAATCACTACAAGCCACAGTGATAATGATGTTGAACAGTAATCACTACAAGCCACAGTGATAATGACGTTGAACAGTAATCACTACAAGTCACAGTGATAATGATGTTGAACAGTAATCACTACAAGTCACAGTGATAATGGTGGTGAACAGTAATCACTACAAGCCACAGTGATAATGGTGGTGAACAGTAATCACTACAAGCCACAGTGATAATGGTGTTGAACAGTAATCACTACAAGCCACAGTGATAATGATGTTGAACAGTAATCACTACAAGCCACAGTGATAATGGTGTTGAACAGTAATCACTACAAGCCACAGTGATAATGGTGGTGAACAGTAATCACTACAAGCCACAGTGATAATGGTGGTGAACAGTAATCACTACAAGCCACAGTGATAATGGTGGTGAACAGTAATCACTACAAGCCACAGTGATAATGTGTTGAACAGTAATCACTACAAGCCACAGTGATAATGATGTTGAACAGTAATCACTACAAGCCACAGTGATAATGGTGGTGAACAGTAATCACTACAAGCCACAGTGATAATGTGTTGAACAGTAATCACTACAAGCCACAGTGATAATGATGTTGAACAGTAATCACTACAAGCCACAGTGATAATGTGTTGAACAGTAATCACTACAAGCCACAGTGATAATGTGTTGAACAGTAATCACTACAAGCCACAGTGATAATGGTGGTGAACAGTAATCACTACAAGTCACAGTGATAATGATGTTGAACAGTAATCACTACAAGCCACAGTGATAATGATGTTGAACAGTAATCACTACAAGCCACAGTGATAATGATGTTGAACAGTAATCACTACAAGTCACAGTGATAATGATGTTGAACAGTAATCACTACAAGCCACAGTGATAATGGTGTTGAACAGTAATCACTACAAGTCACAGTGATAATGGTGGTGAACAGTAATCACTACAAGCCACAGTGATAATGTGTTGAACAGTAATCACTACAAGCCACAGTGATAATGATGGTGAACAGTAATCACTACAAGCCACAGTGATAATGTGTTGAACAGTAATCACTACAAGCCACAGTGATAATGGTGGTGAACAGTAATCACTACAAGCCACAGTGATAATGGTGGTGAACAGTAATCACTACAAGCCACAGTGATAATGTGTTGAACAGTAATCACTACAAGCCACAGTGATAATGTGTTGAACAGTAATCACTACAAGCCACAGTGATAATGGTGGTGAACAGTAATCACTACAAGCCACAGTGATAATGGTGGTGAACAGTAATCACTACAAGCCACAGTGATAATGGTGTTGAACAGTAATCACTACAAGTCACAGTGATAATGTGTTGAACAGTAATCACTACAAGCCACAGTGATAATGTGTTGAACAGTAATCACTACAAGCCACAGTGATAATGGTGGTGAACAGTAATCACTACAAGCCACAGTGATAATGGTGGTGAACAGTAATCACTACAAGCCACAGTGATAATGTGTTGAACAGTAATCACTACAAGCCACAGTGATAATGTGTTGAACAGTAATCACTACAAGCCACAGTGATAATGGTGGTGAACAGTAATCACTACAAGCCACAGTGATAATGGTGGTGAACAGTAATCACTACAAGCCACAGTGATAATGGTGTTGAACAGTAATCACTACAAGTCACAGTGATAATGTGTTGAACAGTAATCACTACAAGCCACAGTGATAATGTGTTGAACAGTAATCACTACAAGCCACAGTGATAATGGTGGTGAACAGTAATCACTACAAGCCACAGTGATAATGGTGGTGAACAGTAATCACTACAAGCCACAGTGATAATGGTGGTGAACAGTAATCACTACAAGTCACAGTGATAATGATGTTGAACAGTAATCACTACAAGCCACAGTGATAATGATGTTGAACAGTAATCACTACAAGCCACAGTGATAATGACGTTGAACAGTAATCACTACAAGTCACAGTGATAATGATGTTGAACAGTAATCACTACAAGCCACAGTGATAATGGTGTTGAACAGTAATCACTACAAGCCACAGTGATAATGGTGGTGAACAGTAATCACTACAAGCCACAGTGATAATGTGTTGAACAGTAATCACTACAAGCCACAGTGATAATGATGGTGAACAGTAATCACTACAAGCCACAGTGATAATGTGTTGAACAGTAATCACTACAAGCCACAGTGATAATGGTGGTGAACAGTAATCACTACAAGCCACAGTGATAATGTGTTGAACAGTAAGCACTACAAGCCACAGTGATAATGATGTTGAACAGTAATCACTACAAGCCACAGTGATAATGATGTTGAACAGTAATCACTACAAGCCACAGTGATAATGGTGTTGAACAGTAATCACTACAAGCCACAGTGATAATGGTGTTGAACAGTAATCACTACAAGTCACAGTGATAATGGTGTTGAACAGTAATCACTACAAGCCACAGTGATAATGGTGTTGAACAGTAATCACTACAAGCCACAGTGATAATGGTGTTGAACAGTAATCACTACAAGCCACAGTGATAATGGTGGTGAACAGTAATCACTACAAGCCACAGTGATAATGATGTTGAACAGTAATCACTACAAGCCACAGTGATAATGGTGGTGAACAGTAATCACTACAAGCCACAGTGATAATGTGTTGAACAGTAATCACTACAAGCCACAGTGATAATGATGTTGAACAGTAATCACTACAAGCCACAGTGATAATGGTGGTGAACAGTAATCACTACAAGCCACAGTGATAATGATGTTGAACAGTAATCACTACAAGCCACAGTGATAATGATGTTGAACAGTAATCACTACAAGCCACAGTGATAATGGTGTTGAACAGTAATCACTACAAGCCACAGTGATAATGATGTTGAACAGTAATCACTACAAGCCACAGTGATAATGATGTTGAACAGTAATCACTACAAGCCACAGTGATAATGATGTTGAACAGTAATCACTACAAGCCACAGTGATAATGATGTTGAACAGTAATCACTACAAGCCACAGTGATAATGATGTTGAACAGTAATCACTACAAGCCACAGTGATAATGATGTTGAACAGTAATCACTACAAGCCACAGTGATAATGATGTTGAACAGTAATCACTACAAGCCACAGTGATAATGATGTTGAACAGTAATCACTACAAGCCACAGTGATAATGTGTTGAACAGTAATCACTACAAGCCACAGTGATAATGGTGTTGAACAGTAATCACTACAAGCCACAGTGATAATGATGTTGAACAGTAATCACTACAAGTCACAGTGATAATGGTGGTGAACAGTAATCACTACAAGCCACAGTGATAATGGTGGTGAACAGTAATCACTACAAGCCACAGTGATAATGGTGGTGAACAGTAATCACTACAAGCCACAGTGATAATGGTGGTGAACAGTAATCACTACAAGCCACAGTGATAATGGTGGTGAACAGTAATCACTACAAGCCACAGTGATAATGGTGGTGAACAGTAATCACTACAAGTCACAGTGATAATGGTGGTGAACAGTAATCACTACAAGCCACAGTGATAATGATGTTGAACAGTAATCACTACAAGCCACAGTGATAATGGTGGTGAACAGTAATCACTACAAGCCACAGTGATAATGATGTTGAACAGTAATCACTACAAGCCAC
Source organism: Oncorhynchus nerka (assembly GCF_034236695.1). Lineage (NCBI taxonomy): Eukaryota > Metazoa > Chordata > Actinopteri > Salmoniformes > Salmonidae > Oncorhynchus > Oncorhynchus nerka. Next base: position 4,898,953 of record NC_088406.1, read on the forward strand.
AGTGATAATGGTGGTGAACAGTAATCACTACAAGTCACAGTGATAATGGTGGTGAACAGTAATCACTACAAGCCACAGTGATAATGGTGGTGAACAGTAATCACTACAAGCCACAGTGATAATGATGTTGAACAGTAATCACTACAAGTCACAGTGATAATGGTGGTGAACAGTAATCACTACAAGTCACAGTGATAATGGTGGTGAACAGTAATCACTACAAGCCACAGTGATAATGATGTTGAACAGTAATCACTACAAGCCACAGTGATAATGATGTTGAACAGTAATCACTACAAGCCACAGTGATAATGGTGGTGAACAGTAATCACTACAAGCCACAGTGATAATGGTGTGGAACAGTAATCACTACAAGCCACAGTGATAATGGTGGTGAACAGTAATCACTACAATCCACAGTGATAATGGTGTGGAACAGTAATCACTACAATCCACAGTGATAATGGTGTGGAACAGTAATCACTACAATCCACAGTGATAATGGTGGTTTATGTTTTACCTCCTCTATACATAACATATCCCTCCAAACAATCCCTCCTTCTCTCTATATATATTTATCTCTCTACTTCCCATCTCTTCTCCTCTCTCTCTTTCTAACTCTGTCTCCTCTCTCTCTCTCCTCTCCATCTCTTCTCTCTCTCTCTAGATCTCCTCTCTCTCTCCTCTCCATCTCTCCTCTCTCACTCGCTCTCTCTCTCTCCTCTCCATCTCTCTCTCTCCTCTCCATTTCCTCTCTCTCTCATCTACCTCTCTCTCCCCCCTCCCCCTCCCCCATCCTTGGTACACTGATTGAGTGTGTGTTTATCTTCCAGTCTAATCTAAGATTTAGCATCTCTAAATGTGAGTTTCTCCAGAGCTGACTCTATCCAACAGCAGGATTCACATGCTCTTAACCCCCTGCACACACACACACACATATACACACACACACACACACACACACACACACAGTGCACAAACATACACCCGCCCCTACCCTGAACAAAGATTTACTCCGCAGGGAAATGGTCTAGGACTCCACATGAAATACACACAAGACTGGTTTCATCTGGCCCTTGTCAAACGCTGCCTTTACCAATGGATTTGGAGGCTAATCAAATGCTGACCTCTACTGCCACCTAAAGAGAAGAAGACAAACCTTCTGACTGTAACTAGTCTGCTGCTTTTCCCCCCTTCCTGTCTCTTACAGAGGAGAGGAACATACCTGGTTTTAAATAGTATTAGAAATCATTTAAACTACTCGATCTGGGAAAGATTTAGCCCGCATGGCTCAAACTGAACCAATAGAATAGAACTGTAAAACTGCAAAGCAAACCCGGTCCACCTGGCTCTTCGCGCAGGCTAGAGCAAACGCCGACGGTGATTGAAATATGTTGAATACTGATTGAACCCAGGTGGTGTTGGGAGGAGTTGGAATCAAAGCAAGCATCTCTCAGTTCAACATGACAAGCTGCGCTGTGTGCCTTTTGATGCTGCTTAGCTGTGGACTGGGTTTCTTATTTGTAACCTAGCAAGCACGCCACAAAGGGAAAAGCAGTGTGTGAGTATAATCTCTCTGCAGAAAGGCAATAAACTGCTTCAGAGAGGAGAGGAGAGGAGAAGAGAAGAGAAGAGAAGAGAGAGATGCCTTTATTGTCCCTTTATTTAATCTGGGATTTAATCACATTGAGATTGACATCTGTTTTAATCTGGGATTTAATCACTTAATTATTAATCATTTAATAAATCTGTTTTTTTTTTAAATAAATTAGCCATGGATCACTTAAAGTGAGTTGAGACAATGTGGTCGTGTCGTGAGTGACTGACTGTGTGAGTGATATAGTGACATTCTCTGCCTGATCTGCTGTTCTCTTAGTCACCGTTAGTCTCTTAGTCACCTGGAGTTGTCCACCGTGAGTATCTATGTCACCTGGAGTTGTCCACCGTTAGTCTCTATGTCACCTGGAGTTGTCCATCGTTAGTCTCTATGTCACCTGGAGTTATCCATGTTAGTCTCTATGTCACCTGGAGTTATCCATGTTAGTCTCTATGTCACCTGGAGTTATCCACCATTAGTCTCTATGTCACCTGGAGTTGTCCATCGTTAGTCTCTATGTCACCTGGAGTTGTCCATCGTTAGTCTCTATGTCACCTGGAGTTATCCATGTTAGTCTCTATGTCACCTGGAGTTGTCCATCGTTAGTCTCTATGTCACCTGGAGTTGTCCATCGTTAGTCTCTATGTCACCTGGAGTTATCCATCGTTAGTCTCTTAGTCACCTGGAGTTATCCATGTTAGTCTCTATGTCACCTGGAGTTGTCCACCGTTAGTCTCTTAGTCACCTGGAGGAACAGCTTTACTGATGTTCAGAACCAGAGGAACAGCTTTACTGGTGTACAGAACCAGAGGAACAGCTTTACTGGTGTTCAGAACCAGAGGAACAGAGGAACAGCTTTACTGATGTACAGAACCAGAGGAACAGAGGAACAGCTTTACTGGTGTACAGAACCAGAGGAACAGCTTTACTGGTGTACAGAACCAGAGGAACAGGGGAACAGCTTTACTAATGTACAGAACCAGAGGAACAGAGGAACAGCTTTACTGGTGTACAGAACCAGAGGAACAGCTTTACTGGTGTACAGAACCAGAGGAACAGAGGAACAGCTTTACTGATGTACAGATCCAGAGGAACAGAGGAACAGCTTTACTGGTGTACAGAACCAGAGGAACAGAGGAACAGCTTTACTGGTGTACATAACCAGAGGAACAGCTTTACTGGTGTACAGAACCAGAGGAACAGCTTTACTGGTGTACAGAACCAGAGGAACAGGGGAACAGCTTTACTGGTGTACAGAACCAGAGGAACAGCTTTACTGGTGTACAGAACCAGAGGAACAGCTTTACTGGTGTACAGAACCAGAGGAACAGCTTTACTGGTGTACAGAACCAGAGGAACAGGGGAACAGCTTTACTAATGTACAGAACCAGAGGAACAGAGGAACAGTTTTACTAATGTACAGAACCAGAGGAACAGAGGAACAGTTTTACTAATGTACAGAACCAGAGGAACAGAGGAACAGCTTTACTGGTGTACAGAACCAGAGGAACAGCTTTACTGGTGTACAGA
>NC_088406.1:4904579-4919366 GCF_034236695.1 Oncorhynchus nerka
TAGCCTAGTGGTTAGAGTGTAGGGACGGCAGGTAGCCTAGTGGTTAGAGTGTAGGGACGGCAGGTAGCCTAGTGGTTAGAGCGTAGGGACGGCAGGTAGCCTAGTGGTTAGAGTGTAGGGACGGCAGGTAGCCTAGTGGTTAGAGTGTAGGGACGGTAGGTAGCCTAGTGGTTAGAGTGTAGGGACGGCAGGTAGCCTAGTGGTTAGAGTGTAGGGACTGACAGTAGCCTAGTGGTTAGAGTGTAGGGACGGCAGGTAGCCTAGTGGTTAGAGCGTAGGGACGGCAGGTAGCCTAGTGGTTAGAGCTTAGGGACGGCAGGTAGCCTAGTGGTCAGAGTGTAGGGACGGCAGGTAGCCTGAGTGGTTAGAGCGTAGGGACTCAGGTAGCCTATTGGTTAGAGTGTAGGACGGCAGGTAGCCTCTGGTTTGAGTGTAGGGACGGTAGGTAGCCTAGTGGTTAGAGTGTAGGGACGGCAGGTAGCCTAGTGGTTAGATTGTAGGAATGACAGGTAGCCTAGTGGTTAGAGAGTAGGGACGGTAGGAAGCCTAGTGGTTAGAGAGTAGGGACGGCAGGTAGCCTAGTGGTCAGAGAGTAGGGGCGGCAGGTAGCCTAGTGGTTAGAGCATAGGGACGGCAGGTAGCCTAGTGGTTAGAGCGTAGGGACGGCAGGTAGCCTAGTGGTCAGAGTGTAGGGACGGCAGGTAGCCTAGTGGTTAGAGCGTAGGGACGGCAGGTAGCCTGGTGGTTAGAGTGTAGGGACGGCAGGTAGCCTAGTGGTTAGATTGTAGGGACGGCAGGTAGCCTAGTGGTTAGAGAGTAGGGACGGTAGGAAGCCTAGTGGTTAGAGAGTAGGGACGGCAGGTAGCCTAGTGGTCAGAGAGTAGGGGCGGCAGGTAGCCTAGTGGTTAGAGCATAGGGACGGCAGGTAGCCTAGTGGTTAGAGCGTAGGGACGGCAGGTAGCCTAGTGGTCAGAGTGTAGGGACGGCAGGTAGCCTAGTGGTTAGAGCGTAGGGACGGCAGGTAGCCTGGTGGTTAGAGTGTAGGGACGGCAGGTAGCCTAGTGGTTAGAGTGTAGGGACGGCAGGTAGTCTAGTGGTTAGAGTGTAGGGACGGCAGGTAACCTAGTGGTTAGAGTGTAGGGACGGCAGGTAACCTAGTGGTTAGAGTGTTGGGACGGCAGGTAGCCTAGTGGTTAGAGTGTAGGGCCGGCAGGTAGTCTAGTGGTTAGAGTGTAGGGGCGGCAGGTAGCCTAGTGGTTAGTGCGTTGGGGCCAGTAACCAGCAGGTAGCCTAGCGGTTAGAGTGTAGGGACGGCAGGTAGCCTAGTGGATAGAGTGTAGGGACGGCAGGTAGCCTAGTGGTTAGTGTGTAGGGGCGCCAGGTAGCCTAGTGGTTAGAGTGTAGGGGCGCCAGGTAGCCTAGTGGTTAGAGTGTAGGGGCGCCAGGTAGCCTAGCGGTTAGAGAGTAGGGGCGGCAGGTAGCCTAGCGGTTAGAGAGTAGGGGCGGCAGGTAGCCTAGTGGTTAGATTGTAGGGACGGCAGGTAGCCTAGTGGTTAGATTGTAGGGACGGCAGGTAGCCTAGTGGTTAGATTGTAGGGACGGCAGGTAGCCTAGTGGTTAGAGCATAGGGACGGCAGGTAGCCTAGTGGTTAGAGCGTAGGGACGGCAGGTAGCCTAGTGGTCAGAGTGTAGGGACGGCAGGTAGCCTAGTGGGTAGAGCGTAGGGACGGCAGGTAGCCTGGTGGTTAGAGTGTAGGGACGGCATGTAGCCTAGTGGTTAGAGTGTAGGGACGGCAGGTAGCCTAGTGGTTAGAGTGTAGGGACGGCAGGTAGCCTAGTGGTTAGAGTGTAGGGACGGCAGGTAGCCTAGTGGTTAGAGAGTAGGGGCGGCAGGTAGCCTAGTGGTTAGAGCATAGGGACGGCAGGTAGCCTAGTGGTTAGAGCGTAGGGGCGGCAGGTAGCCTAGTGGTTAGAGTGTAGGGGCGGCAGGTAGCCTAGTGGTTAGAGCGTAGGGACGGCAGGTAGCCTAGTGGTTAGAGCGTAGGGACGGTAGGTAGCCTAGTGGTTAGAGCGTAGGGGCGACAGGTAGCCTAGTGGTTAGAGCGTAGGGGCGGCAGGTAGCCTAGTGGTTAGAGCGTAGGGACGGCAGGTAGCCTAGTGGTTAGAGTGTAGGGACGGTAGGTAGCCTAGTGGTTAGAGTGTAGGGGCGGCAGGTAGGCTAGTGGTTAGAGTGTAGGGGCGGCAGGTATCCTAGTGGTTAGAGAGTAGGGGCGGCAGGTAGCCTAGTGGTTAGAGAGTAGGGGCGGCAGGTAGCCTAGTGGTTAGAGTGTAGGGACGGCAGGTAACCTAGTGGTTAGAGTGTTGGGACGGCAGGTAGCCTAGTGGTTAGAGTGTAGGGCCGGCAGGTAGTCTAGTGGTTAGAGTGTAGGGGCGGCAGGTAGCCTAGTGGTTAGAGCGTTGGGGCCAGTAACCAGCAGGTAGCCTAGCGGTTAGAGTGTAGGGACGGCAGGTAGCCTAGTGGTTAGAGTGTAGGGACGGCAGGTAGCCTAGTGGTTAGTGTGTAGGGGCGCCAGGTAGCCTAGTGGTTAGAGTGTAGGGGCGCCAGGTAGCCTAGTGGTTAGAGTGTAGGGCGCCAGGTAGCCTAGCGGTTAGAGAGTAGGGCGGCAGGTAGCCTGGTGGTTAGAGTTTAGGGGCGGCAGGTAGCCTAGTGGTTAGATTGTAGGGACGGCAGGTAGCCTAGTGGTTAGATTGTAGGGACGGCAGGTAGCCTAGTGGTTAGATTGTAGGGACGGCAGGTAGCCTAGTGGTTAGAGAGTAGGGATGGCAGGTAGCCTAGTGGTTAGAGAGTAGGGGCGGCAGGTAGCCTAGTGGTTAGAGCATAGGGACGGCAGGTAGCCTAGTGTTTAGAGCGTAGGGACGGCAGGTAGCCTAGTGGTCAGAGTGTAGGGACGGCAGGTAGCCTAGTGGGTAGAGCGTAGGGACGGCAGGTAGCCTGGTGGTTAGAGTGTAGGGACGGCAGGTAGCCTAGTGGTTAGAGTGTAGGGACGGCAGGTAGCCTAGTGGTTAGAGTGTAGGGACGGCAGGTAGCCTAGTGGTTAGAGTGTAGGGACGGCAGGTTGCCTAGTGGTTAGAGAGTAGGGGCGGCAGGTAGCCTAGTGGTTAGAGCATAGGGACGGCAGGTAGCCTAGTGGTTAGAGCGTAGGGACGGCAGGTAGCCTAGTGGTTAGAGCGTAGGGGCGGCAGGTAGCCTAGTGGTCAGAGAGTAGGGGCGGCAGGTAGCCTAGTGGTTAGAGCATAGGGACGGCAGGTAGCCTAGTGGTTAGAGCGTAGGGACGGCAGGTAGCCTAGTGGTCAGAGTGTAGGGACGGCAGGTAGCCTAGTGGTTAGAGCGTAGGGACGGCAGGTAGCCTGGTGGTTAGAGTGTAGGGACGGCAGGTAGTCTAGTGGTTAGAGTGTAGGGACGGCAGGTAACCTAGTGGTTAGAGTGTAGGGACGGCAGGTAACCTAGTGGTTAGAGTGTTGGGACGGCAGGTAGCCTAGTGGTTAGAGTGTAGGGCCGGCAGGTAGTCTAGTGGTTAGAGTGTAGGGGCGGCAGGTAGCCTAGTGGTTAGAGCGTTGGGGCCAGTAACCAGCAGGTAGCCTAGCGGTTAGAGTGTAGGGACGGCAGGTAGCCTAGTGGTTAGAGTGTAGGGACGGCAGGTAGCCTAGTGGTTAGTGTGTAGGGCGCCAGGTAGCCTGGTGGTTAGAGTGTAGGGCGCCAGGTAGCCTAGTGGTTAGAGTGTAGGGGCGCCAGGTAGCCTAGCGGTTAGAGAGTAGGGGCGGCAGGTAGCCTAGTGGTTAGAGAGTAGGGGCGGCAGGTAGCCTAGTGGTTAGATTGTAGGGACGGCAGGTAGCCTAGTGGTTAGATTGTAGGGACGGCAGGTAGCCTAGTGGTTAGATTGTAGGGACGGCAGGTAGCCTAGTGGTTAGAGAGTAGGGACGGCAGGTAGCCTAGTGGTTAGAGAGTAGGGGCGGCAGGTAGCCTAGTGGTTAGAGCATAGGGACGGCAGGTAGCCTAGTGGTTAGAGCGTTGGGGCCAGTAACCAGCAGGTAGCCTAGCGGTTAGAGTGTAGGGACGGCAGGTAGCCTAGTGGTTAGAGTGTAGGGACGGCAGGTAGCCTAGTGGTTAGTGTGTAGGGGCGCCAGGTAGCCTAGTGGTTAGAGTGTAGGGGCGCCAGGTAGCCTAGTGGTTAGAGTGTAGGGGCGCCAGGTAGCCTAGCGGTTAGAGAGTAGGGGCGGCAGGTAGCCTAGTGGTTAGAGAGTAGGGGCGGCAGGTAGCCTAGTGGTTAGATTGTAGGGACGGCAGGTAGCCTAGTGGTTAGATTGTAGGGACGGCAGGTAGCCTAGTGGTTAGATTGTAGGGACGGCAGGTAGCCTAGTGGTTAGAGAGTAGGGACGGCAGGTAGCCTAGTGGTTAGAGAGTAGGGGCGGCAGGTAGCCCCTAGTGGTTAGAGCATAGGGACGGCAGGTAGCCTGATGGTTAGAGCGTAGGGACGGCAGGTAGCCTAGTGGTCAGAGTGTAGGGACGGCAGGTAGCCTAGTGGGTAGAGCGTAGGGACGGCAGGTAGCCTGGTGGTTAGAGTGTAGGGACGGCAGGTAGCCTAGTGGTTAGAGTGTAGGGACGGCAGGTAGCCTAGTGGTTAGAGTGTAGGGACGGCAGGTAGCCTAGTGGTTAGAGAGTAGGGGCGGCAGGTAGCCTAGTGGTTAGAGCATAGGGGGCAGGTAGCCTAGTGGTTAGAGCGTAGGGGCGGCAGGTAGCCTAGTGGTTAGAGTGTAGGGGCGGCAGGTAGCCTAGTGGTTAGAGCGTAGGGACGGCAGGTAGCCTAGTGGTTAGAGCGTAGGGACGGGTGAGTAGCCTAGTGGTTAGAGCGTAGGGCGGCAGGTAGCCTAGTGGTTAGAGCGTAGGGCGACAGGTAGCCTGAGTGGTTAGAGCGTAGGGACGGCAGGTAGCCTAGTGGTTAGAGTGTAGGGACGGTAGGTAGCCTAGTGGTTAGAGTGTAGGGCGGCAGGTAGGCTAGTGGTTAGAGTGTAGGGCGGCAGGTATCCTAGTGGTTAGAGAGTAGGGGCGGCAGGTAGCCTAGTGGTTAGAGAGTAGGGGCGGCAGGTAGCCTAGTGGTTAGAGTGTAGGGACGGCAGGTAACCTAGTGGTTAGAGTGTTGGGACGGCAGGTAGCTTAGTGGTTAGAGTGTAGGGCCGGCAGGTAGTCTAGTGGTTAGAGTGTAGGGGCGGCAGGTAGCCTAGTGGTTAGAGCGTTGGGGCCAGTAACCAGCAGGTAGCCTAGCGGTTAGAGTGTAGGGACGGCAGGTAGCCTAGTGGTTAGAGTGTAGGGACGGCAGGTAGCCTAGTGGTTAGTGTGTAGGGGCGCCAGGTAGCCTAGTGGTTAGAGTGTAGGGGCGCCAGGTAGCCTAGTGGTTAGAGTGTAGGGCGCCAGGTAGCCTAGCGGTTAGAGAGTAGGGCGGCAGGTAGCCTAGTGGTTAGAGAGTAGGGCGGCAGGTAGCCTAGTGGTTGGATTGTAGGGACGGCAGGTAGCCAGTGGTTAGATTGTAGGGACGGCAGGTAGCCTAGTGGTTAGATTGTAGGGACGGCAGGCAGCCTAGTGGTTAGAGAGTAGGGATGGCAGGTAGCCTAGTGGTTAGAGTAGGGGCGGCAGGTAGCCTGGTGGTTAGAGCATAGGACGGCAGGTAGCCTGGTGTTTAGAGCGTAGGGACGGCAGGTAGCCTAGTGGTCAGAGTGTAGGGACGGCAGGTAGCCTAGTGGGTAGAGCGTAGGGACGGCAGGTAGCCTGGTGGTTAGAGTGTAGGGACGGCAGGTAGCCTAGTGGTTAGAGTGTAGGGACGGCAGGTAGCCTAGTGGTTAGAGTGTAGGGGCCCGCAGGTAGCCTAGTGGTTAGAGTGTAGGGGCCAGCAGGTTGCCTAGTGGTTAGAGAGTAGGGCGGCAGGTAGCCTAGTGGTTAGAACATAGGGACGGCAGGTAGCCTAGTGGTTAGAGCGTAGGGACGGCAGGTAGCCTAGTGGTTAGAGCGTAGGGGCGGCAGGTAGCCTAGTGGTTAGAGTGTAGGGGCGGCAGGTAGCCTAGTGGTTAGAGCGTAGGGACGGCAGGTAGCCTAGTGGTTAGAGCGTAGGGACGGTAGGTAGCCTAGTGGTTAGAGCGTAGGGCGGCAGGTAGCCCTGAGTGGTTTAGAGCGTAGGGACGGCAGGTAGCCTAGTGGTTAGAGCGTAGGGACGGTAGGTAGCCTAGTGGTTAGAGCGTAGGGGCGGCAGGTAGCCTAGTGGTTAGAGCGTAGGGGCGGCAGGTAGGCTAGTGGTTAGAGTGTAGGGGCGGCAGGTAGCCTAGTGGTTAGAGAGTAGGGGCGGCAGGTAGCCTAGTGGTTAGAGAGTAGGGGCGGCAGGTAGCCTAGTGGTTAGAGTGTAGGGGCGGCAGGTAGCCTAATGGTTAGAGTGTAGGGACGGCAGGTAGCCTAGTGGTTAGAGTGTAGGGACGGCAGGTAGCCTAGTGGTTAGAGTGTAGGGACGGCAGGTAGCCTAGTGGTTAGAGTGTAGGGACGGCAGGCAGTCTAGTGGTTAGAGCGTTGGATTAGTAACTCAAAGGTTGCTGGATTGAATCCCTGAGCTGACAAGGTAAAACATCTGTCCTTCTGCCCCGGGAAGTCACTGTTCCCCGGTAGGCCGTCATTGAAAATAATAATTTGTTCTTAATTAAACCTCTTGGGGCCACTAGTTCCCATTTGGGAACCCCCCCCCCACCCCCCCTGAGCTGTAATGTGGCGCAAGGAACGCAAGAAATAATCCTAAACATATTTAACCTCCACAGATTAGCAAGAAAAATGGCTCAAATGAAAGATAAACAAGTTGTTTATCTACCCAGCAAGTCAGATTTCTAAAATGTTTTACGGCGAAAACATAGCACATATTTATGTCCAACCACCACTACAGACATACCTCATTAGCATAGCCAAGTAGGAAAAAATATGCAATCAACAAACGCAGGATTAAAAGAAAAATCATTTCACTAACCTTTTGAAATCTTCATCAGATGACAGTAATATAACATGTTACACAGTACATTCATTTTTTTTCAATAATATGCCATATATATCCATAAATCTCTGTTTACCATTATGCATCGTTCAAAAAATGCTACTGCAATGTCAGGAGAAATAAAATAGCTCCGGCAGATAACGTCAGCTAACAAGGAATACACATCATAAACTTTGACTAAATATGCATGTTTTACATATGTATGGCAAGATAAACTTCTTCTAAATGCAATCGCTGTGTTACATTTATTTTTAACGTTCCATTTTGCGTTCACTAGGCTATAATAGGAGTCGGCGCTCCCATTTAGCATGCTGACTCCTCTATCTTGGAGTCGACAGAAACCCAAAATTAACACATAAATATTCCCTTACCGTTGCTGTTCTTCCATCAGAAGACCTGGAAGGGTTAATACTCACCAAGTTAGTGTTCAGTTTTCAAGTCTGTGTCTTTCGGTTCTCAAACTAGCCACATTTCGGTCTAAATGTATGCAAATTTCAAGTGGCTGCGCACCAAAACGTTGAAAGTATATATTATATGTCGAGTAAACTTGTCAAACTATGTTCATAATTAAGCCTTAACATGTTATAAAGGTCTACAGCAATCGTGAGGGCGAACAGACACACACACGTTGTTCAATCCATCCTGAGGAAAAGAGAGAAAAACTTCACAGCGCGCATTGGGTAAACTTTTTTTTTGCGTGACCGAGACCTTTCGGCACGCTGAACGTCTCGTGAGCGCGCGATTCTTACAGTTACACACCTCATCCAAAGCAGGCTTCGCGCTGAAGACGTAGAAACTGTTCCCATGGTTATAACTGCTTGGTAAGTGCGTATACGATGACGTCAAAGTGGTGGCAACTTTTTCCATTACAAGAGAGACTTTGGGAGAATGCATGCCCTGACACTTCTGCTTTACATAGAGACAACATTTAAACGGTTTTAGAAGCTTTAGAGTGTTTCCTATTCGATAATATTTTTTATATGCATATATTAGCAACTTTTGACAAAAATGTATCATGTTTTATATGGGTACCGAATTCCTCCAGAAGGGGTAGTAATCAGGGCTAGCCCTAACAGCTCACCTGCCTAGTTAAATAAAGGTAAAATAAAAAATAAAATAAAAAGTATCAAGAGTAAAAATATAAATATTTAGACATTTCTTATATTACACAAACCAGATGTCACCATTTAGGGATGGCCAGGGATGTTCTCTTGAGAGAGATTAATAACATGTTCCTGTCCTGCTAAGCCTTCAAAATGGAACGAGTACTTTTGGGTGTCAGAAGAAATGTATGGAGTAAAAAGTACATTATTTTATTTAGGAATGAAGTGAAAGTGAAAGTTGTCAAAAAATATAAATAGTAAAGTACAGATACCCCCCCCAAAAATGACTTAAGTACTGTAATACTTTAAGTAGTACTGTAATACTTTAAGTAAGTAGTACTACTTAAGTAGTACTTACAAGTATTTTTACTGAAGTACTTTGCACTTTTGGTCACTAGGATATGTTCCAAATAGCACCTTATTCCCTTCATAGCGAAATACGTTTGATCAGGTCTGGTGAAAGGCAGTGATATAGGGATTTAATAGGGGGCCATTTTGGGTGCATCCCTACTCTACCGTCTGATTTGATCTTCACCAATGTCAAAGGCCAAAGGTCATCAGTCTCAAAGTCTTTAAATTTAGTGATCTTTATATACAGTATATATGTTTATTTTTCTCCCCAAATTCTCATCGCTGCCATCCGGCTGGGAGAGGTCATGGTCAAGTCATGCGTCCTCTGAAACATGACCCGCCAAACCGCGCTCCTTAACACCCGCCCTCTTAACCCGGAAGCCAGCCGCACCAATGTGTCGAAGGAAAAACCGTTGAACTGACGACCGATGTCAGCCTGACGCCCGTCACAAGGAGTCACTACAGCGCGGTGAGCTATGTAAAGCCCATCTGGCAAAAATCCTCCCCTAACCCGGACAACGGTGGGCCAATTGTTCGAAAATGAAAAGTGGATCGGCGATGGCTAGAAAGCCAGTGGCGTCGACCGTCGAACGCTGCCCGGTCCCTCAAGGAGACCGACTGCGGTGGAAGTCGTGACAGCTGCACTCCTGTGATCTTTATTTTTTTTTACCAGAGAAGATATATTGAGACATATGTCTCTTTTTCAAATGTGCCCTTTACGGGAGAAAAAAAATAAGCAAACGTTTGGTGTTCGCCAAAGGGCATGTGGGAAACTCTCCAAACATATGGAAGAAGGTACTCTGGTCAGATGAGACTTGATCAAAATTGAGCTTTTTGCCATCAAGGAAATCAAGGAAAACACTGTCTGTCACAAACCCAACACCCCTCATCACCCTGAGAATGCCACCACCAGTGAAGCATGGTGGTGGCAGCATCATGCTGTGGGGATGTTTTTCTTTAGCAGGGACTGGGAAACTGGTCAGAATTGAAGGAATGATGGATGGTGCTAAATACAGGGACATTCTTGAAGGAAACCTGTTTGTCTTCCAGAGATTTGAGACTGGGACAGAGGTTCACCTTCCAGCAGAACAATGACTCTAGCATACTGCTAAAGCAACACTTGAGTGGCTTAAGGGGAAACATTTAAATGTTTTGTAAAGGCCTAGTCAAAGCACAGACCTAAATCCAATTGAGCATTTGTGGTATATGTCACGTTCGGACCTTAGTTCCTTTGTTTTGTCTTTGTTTTAGTATGGTCAGGGCGTGAGTTGGGGTGGGCAGTCTGTTTGTTTTTCTATGTTGGTTTCTGTGTTCGGCCTAGTATGGTTCTCAATCAGAGGCAGGTGTCGTTAGTTGTCTCTGATTCAGAATCATACTTAGGTAGCCTTTTTCCACCTGGGTTTGGTGGGTGTTTATTTCCTGTTTAGTGTTTTGTCATTCACCTTACGGGACTGTTCATTTGTTGGTTATTGTTTTTGTTCAGTGTTCATTTTTCTTCATTAAATTATGGACACTTACCAAGCTGTGTTTTGGTCCTCCGATCCTTCTCGCTACTCCTCCTCAGAAGAGGAGGACGAGATCCCCTAAAGTATGACTTAAAGATTGCTGTACACCAGCAGGAACCCATCCAACTTAAAGGAGCTGGAGCAGTTTCGCCTTGAAGAATGGGCAAAAATCCCAGTGGCTAGATGTGCTAAGTTTATAGAGACATATCCCAAGAGACTTGCAGCTGTAATTGCTGAAAAAGGTGGCTCTACAAAGTATTGCCTTTGTGGGGGTGAATAGTAATGCACGCTCAAGTTTTCTGTTCTTTTTTGGTCTTATTTCTTGTTTGTTCCACAATAAAAAATATTTAGCATCTTCAAAATGGTAGGCATATTGTGTAAGTCAAATTAAACAACAACCCCCCCCCCTTTCAGTGCCTTTCACAAGGCACTGTACATTATATTTTCTCTACTTATGAAATTATTGTTTATTTATTTTTTAATACATTTGGCAAAATTATCTAAAAACATTTTTACTTTCTCTCTATTCCTCTCTCTCCCCTCTCTCTCCCCCTCTTTCTCTATTCCTCTCTCTCCCTCTCTCTCTATTCCTCTCTCTCACCCCTCTCTCTCTCTATTCCTCTCTCTCCCCTCTCTCTCTCCCCCTCTTTCTCTATTCCTCTCTCCCCCTCTCTCTCTATTCCTCTCTCTCCCCTCTCTCTCTATTCCTCTCTCTCCCCTCTCTCTCTATTCCTCTCTCTCTCATTATGGTTTTTTTACGTTTTCAACAACATCTGCACTGAAGTCTAACAAGAAGCTCCCACAATCTTCTTATCAAGTTCTTTCAACCAATCGTCAGTCATTTGTGCCAGGACATGTTGAGTGTCCTTCTCTATAAGAGTGCTGAAAGTCTGTTCATTTGTGCCAGGACATGTTGAGTGTCCTTCTCTATAAGAGTGCTGAAAGTCTGTTCATTTGTGCCAGGGCATGTTGAGTGTCCTTCTCTATAAGAGTGCTGAAAGTCTGTTCATTTGTGCCAGGACATGTTGAGTGTCCTTCTCTATAAGAGTGCTGAAAGTCTGTTCATTTGTTTACAGAAAAATTGCATTGTATTTGGTCAAACACATGTTTTTTCAAACAGTTTCCTAAGAGCTGGCAGCAAGCTGATAGGTCTGCTGTTAGAACCAGTTAAGGCCACTTTTAACACTCTTGGGTGGCGGAATGACTTTGGCTTCCTTCCAGGCCTGAGGTCCAAGACTTTCCTCCAGGCTCAGATTAAAGATATGACAGATAGGAGTGGCTATAGAGTCAGCTACCATCCTCCAGCAGGAGTGGCTATAGTCAGCTACCATCCTCTGTAGCTATCAATGCCAAGAGGTTTGTCATTACTGATCGATGACAATAATTTCTCCACCTCTCTCACACAAATGTTATAAAATTCAAACGCACAATGCTTTTTTTTGTCATTATATGCCTGATTACAAATGGCTCACTGTTCGTTGTTGGAATTTCTAAGTTTGCTCACTTTTCCAATGAAGTAATCTATCATGACGCAAGACGAGACCCAGATGCAAACACAGGAGAGGCAGATGGTTGGAGTCTTAGAATATGTATCAATAGGGATTAATCACCCTGAGAAGAGAGTGGTCGTGGACAGGCAAAAGGATCAAAACAAGTTCAGAGTCCAAAAGGTACCGAAGGACAGGCAGGAATCAAGGTCAGGGCAGGATGATCAGACAGGATGATCAGACAGGATGATCAGACAGGAAGATCAGACAGGATGATCAGACAGGAAGATCAGACAGGAAGATCAGACAGGATGATCAGACAGGATGATCAGACAGGATGATCAGACAGGAAGATCAGACAGGATGATCAGACAGGATGATCAGACAGGAAGATCAGGCAGGTGGGAAAGTAGTCCAGAGACAGGCAGGGGTCAAAACCAGGTAAACTATCAAAAAGAAAATAGCAAAAGGACTAAAAGAACACGCTGGTTGATTTGAACATACAAGACAAACTGTCACAGAGAGACAGGAAACACAGGGATAAATACATTGGTACAGAGAGACAGGAAACACAGGGATAAATACACTGGTACAGAGAGACAGGAAACAGGGATAAATACACTGGCACAGAGAGACAGGAAACACAGGGATAAATACACTGGTACAGAGGATAAAAACACAGGGATAAATACACACTGGTACAGAGAGACAGGAAACACAGGGATAAATACACTGGTACAGAGAGACAGAAAACACAGGGATAAATACACTGGCACAGAGAGACAGGAAACACAGGGATAAATACACTGGTACAGAGAGACAGGAAACACAGGGATAAATACACTGGTACAGAGACAGGAAAACACAGGGATAAATACACTGGCACAGAGAGACAGGAAACACAGGGGATAAATACACTGGTACAGAGAGACAGGAAACACAGGGATAAATACACTGGTACAGAGAGACAGGAAACACAGGGATAAATACACTGGTACAGAGAGACAGGAAACACAGGGATAAATACACTGGTACAGAGAGACAGGAAACACAGGGATAAATACACTGGTACAGAGAGACAGAAACACAGGGATAAATACACTGGCACAGAGAGACAGGAAACACAGGGATAAATACACTGGTACAGAGAGACAGGAAACACAGGGATAAATACACTGGTACAGAGAGACAGAAAACACAGGGATAAATACACTGGCACAGAGAGACAGAAACACAGGGATAAATACACTGGCACAGAGAGGGAAACACAGGGATAACACAGAGAGACAGAAAACACAGGGATAAATACACTGGTACAGAGAGACAGGAAACACAGGGATAAATACACTGGTACAGAGAGACAGGAAACACAGGGATAAATACACTGGTACAGAGAGACAGGAAACACAGGGATAAATACACTGGTACAGAGAGACAGGAAACACAGGGATAAATACACTGGTACAGAGAGACAGGAAACACAGGGATAAATACACTGGTACAGAGAGACAGGAAACACAGGGATAAATACACTGGTACAGAGAGACAGGAAACACAGGGATAAATACATTGGTACAGAGAGACAGGAAACACCGGGATAAATACACTGGTACAGAGATAGGAAACAGGGATAAATACACTGGTACAGAGACAGGAAACACCGGATAAACAGAGAACAGGGATAAATACACTGGTACAGAGAGACAGGAAACACAGGGATAAATACACTGGCACAGAGAGACAGGAAACACAGGGATAAATACACTGGCACAGAGAGACAGGAAACACAGGGATAAATACACTGGTACAGAGAGACAGGAAACACAGGGATAAATACACTGGCACAGAGAGACAGGAAACACAGGATAAATACACTGGTACAGAGAGACAGGAAACACAGGGATAAATACACTGGTACAGAGAGACAGAAACACAGGATAAATACACTGGTACAGAGACAGGAAACACAGGGATAAATACACTGGTACAGAGAGACAGGAAACACAGGGATAAATACACTGGTACAGAGAGACAGGAAACACAGGGATAAATACACTGGTACAGAGAGACAGGAAACACAGGGATAAATACACTGGTACAGAGAGACAGGAAACACAGGGATAAATACACTGGCACAGAGAGACAGGAAACACAGGGATAAATACACTGGTACAGAGAGACAGGAAACACAGGGGATAAATACACTGGTACAGAGAGACAGAAACACAGGGATAAATACACTGGTACAGAGAGACAGGAAACACAGGGATAAATACACTGGTACAGGTAGAGACAGGAAACACAGGGATAAATACACTGGTACAGAGAGACAGGAAACACAGGGATAAATACACTGGTACAGAGAGACAGGAAACACAGGGATAAATACACTGGTATAGAGAGACAGGAAACACAGGGATAAATACACTGGTATAGAGAGACAGGAAACACATGGATAAATACACTGGTATAGAGAGACAGGAAACACATGGATAAATACACTGGTACAGAGAGACAGGAAACACAGGGATAAATACACTGGTACAGAGAGACAGGAAACACAGGGATAAATACACTGGTACAGAGAGACAGGAAACACAGGGATAAATACACTGGTACAGAGAAACAGGAAACACAGGGATAAATACACTGGTACAGAGAGACAGGAAACACAGGGATAAATACACTGGTACAGAGAGACAGGAAACACAGGGATAAATACACTGGTACAGAGAGACAGGAAACACAGGGATAAATACACTGGTACAGAGAAACAGGAAACACAGGGATAAATACACTGGTACAGAGAGACAGGAAACACAGGGATAAATACCCTGGCACAGAGAGACAGGAAACACAGGGATAAATACATTGGTACAGAGAGACAGGAAACACCGGGATAAATACACTGGTACAGAGATACAGGGATAAATACACTGGTACAGAGAGACAGGAAACACAGGGATAAATATACTGGTACAGAGATACAGGGATAAATACACTGGTACAGAGAGACAGGAAACACAGGGATAAATACACTGGTACAGAGAGACAGGAAACACAGGGATAAATACACTGGTACAGAGATACAGGGATAAATACACTGGTACAGAGAGACAGGAAACACAGGGATAAATATACTGGTACAGAGATACAGGGATAAATACACTGGTACAGAGGACAGGAACACAGGGATAAATACACTGGTACAGAGATGTAAGCAGGAAACACAGGGATAGGGATAAATACACTGGTACAGAGATAC
>NC_088406.1:4919866-4949866 GCF_034236695.1 Oncorhynchus nerka
ATTTATCCCTGTATCTCTGTACCAGTGTATTTATCCCTGTGTTTCCTGTCTCTCTGTACCAGTGTATTTATCCCTGTATCTCTGTACCAGTGTATTTATCCCTGTGTTTCCTGTCTCTCTGTACCAGTGTATTTATCCCTGTATCTCTGTACCAGTGTATTTATCCCTGTGTTTCCTGTCTCTCTGTACCAGTGTATTTATCCCTGTGTTTCCTGTCTCTCTGTACCAGTGTATTTATCCCTGTATCTCTGTACCAGTGTATGTATCCCTGTGTTTCCTGTCTCTCTGTACCAGTGTATTTATCCCTGTATCTCTGTACCAGTGTATTTATCCCGGTGTTTCCTGTCTCTCTGTACCAATGTATTTATCCCTGTGTTTCCTGTCTCTCTGTACCAGTGTATTTATCCCTGTGTTTCCTGTCTCTCTGTGCCAGTGTATTTATCCCTGTGTTTCCTGTCTCTCTGTACCAGTGTATTTATCCCTGTGTTTCCTGTCTCTCTGTACCAGTGTATTTATCCCTGTGTTTCCTGTCTCTCTGTACCAGTGTATTTATCCCTGTGTTTCCTGTCTCTCTGTACCAGTGTATTTATCCCTGTGTTTCCTGTCTCTCTGTACCAGTGTATTTATCCCTGTGTTTCCTGTCTCTCTGTGCCAGTGTATTTATCCCTGTGTTTCCTGTCTCTCTGTGCCAGTGTATTTATCCCTGTGTTTCCTGTCTCTCTGTGCCAGTGTATTTATCCCTGTGTTTCCTGTCTCTCTGTACCAGTGTATTTATCCCTGTGTTTCCTGTCTCTCTGTGCCAGTGTATTTATCCCTGTGTTTCCTGTCTCTCTGTACCAGTGTATTTATCCCTGTGTTTCCTGTCTCTCTGTACCAGTGTATTTATCCCTGTGTTTCCTGTCTCTCTGTGCCAGTGTATTTATCCCTGTGTTTCCTGTCTCTCTGTACCAGTGTATTTATCCCTGTGTTTCCTGTCTCTCTGTACCAGTGTATTTATCCCTGTGTTTCCTGTCTCTCTGTACCAGTGTATTTATCCCTGTGTTTCCTGTCTCTCTGTGCCAGTGTATTTATCCCTGTGTTTCCTGTCTCTCTGTACCAGTGTATTTATCCCTGTGTTTCCTGTCTCTCTGTACCAATGTATTTATCCCTGTGTTTCCTGTCTCTCTGTGACAGTTTGTCTTGTATGTTCAAATCAACCAGCGTGTTCTTTTAGTCCTTTTGCTATTTTCTTTTTGATAGTTTACCTGGTTTTGACCCCTGCCTGTCTCTGGACTACTTTCCCGCCTGCCTGATCTTCCTGTCTGATCATCCTGTCTGATCATCCTGTCTGATCTTCCTGTCTGATCATCCTGTCTGATCATCCTGTCTGATCATCCTGTCTGATCATCCTGTCCGATCATCCTGTCTGATCTTCCTGTCTGATCATCCTGTCTGATCATCCTGTCTGATCATCCTGCCCTGACCTTGATTCCTGCCTGTCCTTCGGTACCTTTTGGACTCTGAACTTGTTTTGATCCTTTTGCCTGTCCACGACCACTCTCTTCTCAGGGTGATTAATCCCTATTGATACATATTCTAAGACTCCAACCATCTGCCTCTCCTGTGTTTGCATCTGGGTCTCGTCTTGCGTCATGATAGATTACTTCATTGGAAAAGTGAGCAAACTTAGAAATTCCAACAACGAACAGTGAGCCATTTGTAATCAGGCATATAATGACAAAAAAAAGCATTGTGCGTTTGAATTTTATAACATTTGTGTGAGAGAGGTGGAGAAATTATTGTCATCGATCAGTAATGACAAACCTCTTGGCATTGATAGCTACAGAGGATGGTAGCTGACTATAGCCACTCCTGCTGGAGGATGGTAGCTGACTCTATAGCCACTCCTAATTGTCATATCTTTAATCTGAGCCTGGAGGAAAGTCTTGGACCTCAGGCCTGGAAGGAAGCCAAAGTCATTCCGCCACCCAAGAGTGTTAAAAGTGGCCTTAACTGGTTCTAACAGCAGACCTATCAGCTTGCTGCCAGCTCTTAGCAAACTGTTTGAAAAAACATGTGTTTGACCAAATACAATGCAATTTTTCTGTAAACAAATGAACAGACTTTCAGCACTCTTATAGAGAAGGACACTCAACATGCCCTGGCACAAATGACTGACGATTGGTTGAAAGAACTTGATAAGAAGATTGTGGGAGCTTCTTGTTAGACTTCAGTGCAGATGTTGTTGAAACGTAAAAAAACCATAATGACAAAGTAAAATGTTTTTAGATAATTTTGCCAAATGTATTAAAAAATAAATAAACAATAATTTCATAAGTAGAGAAAATATAATGTACAGTGCCTTGTGAAAGGCACTGAAAGGGGGGGGGGTTGTTGTTTAATTTGACTTACACAATATGCCTACCATTTTGAAGATGCTAAATATTTTTTATTGTGGAACAAACAAGAAATAAGACCAAAAAAAGAACAGAAAACTTGAGCGTAAATTACTATTCACCCCCACAAAGTCAATACTTTGTAGAGCCACCTTTTTCAGCAATTACAGCTGCAAGTCTCTTGGGATATGTCTCTATAAACTTAGCACATCTAGCCACTGGGATTTTTGCCCATTCTTCAAGGCGAAACTGCTCCAGCTCCTTTAAGTTGGATGGGTTCCTGCTGGTGTACAGCAATCTTTAAGTCATACTTTAGAGGATCTCATCCTCCTCTTCTGAGGAGGAGTAGCGAGAAGGATCGGAGGACCAAAACACAGCTTGGTAAGTGTCCATAATTTAATGAAGAAAAATGAACACTGAACAAAAACAATAACCAACAAATGAACAGTCCCGTAAGGTGAATGACAAAACACTAAACAGGAAATAAACACCCACCAAACCCAGGTGGAAAAAGGCTACCTAAGTATGATTCTGAATCAGAGACAACTAACGACACCTGCCTCTGATTGAGAACCATACTAGGCCGAACACAGAAACCAACATAGAAAAACAAACAGACTGCCCACCCCAACTCACGCCCTGACCATACTAAAACAAAGACAAAACAAAGGAACTAAGGTCCGAACGTGACATATACCACAAATGCTCAATTGGATTTAGGTCTGTGCTTTGACTAGGCCTTTACAAAACATTTAAATGTTTCCCCTTAAGCCACTCAAGTGTTGCTTTAGCAGTATGCTAGAGTCATTGTTCTGCTGGAAGGTGAACCTCTGTCCCAGTCTCAAATCTCTGGAAGACAAACAGGTTTCCTTCAAGAATGTCCCTGTATTTAGCACCATCCATCATTCCTTCAATTCTGACCAGTTTCCCAGTCCCTGCTAAAGAAAAACATCCCCACAGCATGATGCTGCCACCACCATGCTTCACTGGTGGTGGCATTCTCAGGGGTGATGAGGGGTGTTGGGTTTGTGACAGACAGTGTTTTCCTTGATTTCCTTGATGGCAAAAAGCTCAATTTTGATCAAGTCTCATCTGACCAGAGTACCTTCTTCCATATGTTTGGAGAGTTTCCCACATGCCCTTTGGCGAACACCAAACGTTTGCTTATTTTTTTTCTCCCGTAAAGGGCACATTTGAAAAAGAGACATATGTCTCAATATATCTTCTCTGGTAAAAAAAAATAAAGATCACAGGAGTGCAGCTGTCACGACTTCCACCGCAGTCGGTCTCCTTGAGGGACCGGGCAGCGTTCGACGGTCGACGCCACTGGCTTTCTAGCCATCGCCGATCCACTTTTCATTTTCGAACAATTGGCCCAGTGTTGTCCGGGTTAGGGGAGGATTTTTGCCAGATGGGCTTTACATAGCTCACCGCGCTGTAGTGACTCCTTGTGACGGGCGTCAGGCTGACATCGGTCGTCAGTTCAACGGTTTTTCCTTCGACACATTGGTGCGGCTGGCTTCCGGGTTAAGAGGGCGGGTGTTAAGGAGCGCGGTTTGGCGGGTCATGTTTCAGAGGACGCATGACTTGACCATGACCTCTCCCAGCCGGATGGCAGCGATGTATATGTATATAAAGATCACTAAATTTAAAGACTTTGAGACTGATGACCTTTGGCCTTTGACATTGGTGAAGATCAAATCAGACGGTAGAGTAGGGATGCACCCAAAATGGCCCCCTATTAAATCCCTATATCACTGCATTTCACCAGACCTGATCAAACGTATTTCGCTATGAAGGGAATAAGGTGCTATTTGGAACATATCCTAGTGACCAAAAGTGCAAAGTACTTCAGTAAAAATACTTGTAAGTACTACTTAAAGTATTACAGTACTACTTAAAGTATTACAGTACTTAAGTCATTTTTGGGGGGGGTATCTGTACTTTACTATTTATATTTTTTGACAACTTTCACTTTCACTTCATTCCTAAATAAAATAATGTACTTTTTACTCCATACATTTCTTCTGACACCCAAAAGTACTCGTTCCATTTTGAAGGCTTAGCAGGACAGGAACATGTTATTAATCTCTCTCAAGAGAACATCCCTGGTTTGTGTAATATAAGAAATGTCTAAATATTTATATTTTTACTCTTGATACTTTTTATTTTATTTTTTATTTTACCTTTATTTAACTAGGCAGGTGAGCTGTTAGGGCTAGCCCTGATTACTACCCCTTCTGGAGGAATTCGGTACCCATATAAAACATGATACATTTTTGTCAAAAGTTGCTAATATATGCATATAAAAAATATTATCGAATAGGAAACACTCTAAAGCTTCTAAAACCGTTTAAATGTTGTCTCTATGTAAAGCAGAAGTGTCAGGGCATGCATTCTCCCAAAGTCTCTCTTGTAATGGAAAAAGTTGCCACCACTTTGACGTCATCGTATACGCACTTACCAAGCAGTTATAACCATGGGAACAGTTTCTACGTCTTCAGCGCGAAGCCTGCTTTGGATGAGGCGTGTAACTGTAACTGTGTTAATTTTGGGTTTCTGTCGACTCCAAGATAGAGGAGTCATTATGCTAAATGGGAGCGCCGACTCCCTATTATAGCCTAGTGAATGCAAAATGGAACGTTAAAAATAAATGTAACACAGCGATTGCATTTAGAAGAAGTTTATCTTGCTATACATATGTAAAACATGCATATTTAGTCAAAGTTTATGATGTGTATTCCTTGTTAGCTGACGTTATCTGCCGGAGCTATTTTATTTCTCCTGACATTGCAGTAGCATTTTTTGAACGATGCATAATTGTAAACAGAGATTTATGGATATATATTGCATATTATTGAAAAAAAAAAGAATGTACTGTGTAACATGTTATATTACTGTCATCTGATGAAGATGTCAAAAGGTTAGTGAAATGATTTTTCTTTTAATCCTGCGTTTGTTGATTGCATATTTTTTCCTACTTGGCTATGCTAATGAGGTATGTCTGCAGTGGTGGTTGGACATAAATATGTGCTATGTTTTCGCCGTAAAACATTTTAGAAATCTGACTTGCTGGGTAGATAAACAACTTGTTTATCTTTCATTTGAAACCATTTTCTTGCTAATCTGTGGAGTTAAATTTTTTTAGGATTATTTCTTGCGTTCCTTGCGCCACATTACAGCTCAGGGGGGGTGGGGGGGGGGGGTTCCCAAATGGGAACTAGTGGCCCCAAGAGGTTTAATTAAGAACAAATTATTATTTTCAATGACGGCCTACCGGGGAACAGTGACTTCCCGGGGCAGAAGGACAGATGTTTTACCTTGTCAGCTCAGGGATTCAATCCAGCAACCTTTGAGTTACTAATCCAACGCTCTAACCACTAGACTGCCTGCCGTCCCTACACTCTAACCACTAGGCTACCTGCCGTCCCTACACTCTAACCACTAGGCTACCTGCCGTCCCTACACTCTAACCACTAGGCTACCTGCCGTCCCTACACTCTAACCATTAGGCTACCTGCCGCCCCTACACTCTAACCACTAGGCTACCTGCCCCTACTCTCTAACCACTGGGCTACCTGCCCTGCTCTCTAACCACTAGGCTACCTGCCGCCCCTACACTCTAACCACTAGCCTACCTGCCGCCCCTACACTCTAACCACTAGGCTACCTACCGTCCCTACACTCTAACCACTAGGCTACCTGCCGTCCCTACGCTCTAACCACTAGGCTGCACCTGCCGCCCCTACGCTCTAACCACTAGGCTACCTGCCGCCCCTACGCTCTAATCCCACTGGGCTACCTACCGTCCCTACGCTCTAACCACTAGGCTACCTGCCGTCCCCACGCTCTAACCACTAGGCTGCCTGCCGCCCTACGCTCTAACCACTGGGCTACCTACCGTCCCTACGCTCCTAACCACTAGGCTACCTGCCGTCCCTACGCTCTAACCACTGGGCTACCTGCCGCCCCTACACTCTAACCACTAGGCTACCTGCCGCCCCTACGCTCTAACCACTCAGGGCTACCTGCCGTCCCTACGCTCTAACCACTGGGCTACCCTGCCGTCTATGCTCTAACCACTAGGCTACCTGCCGCCCCTACTCTCTAACCACTGGGCAACCTGCCGTCCCTACACTCTAACCACTAGGCTACCTGCCGGTCCCTACACTCTAACCACTAGGCTACCTGCCGTCCCTACACTCTAACCACTAGGCTACCTGCCGTCCCTACACTCTAACCACCAGGCTACCTGCCGTCCCTCGCTCTACCCACTAGGCTACCTGCCGTCCCTACACTCTGACCACTAGGCTACCTGCAGGTCCCTACGCTCTAAACACTAGGCTACCTGCCGTCCTATGCTCTAACCACTAGGCTACCTGTCGCCCCTGCTCTCTCTAACCACTAGGCTGCCTGCCATCCCTACTCTCTAACCACTAGGCTACCTGTCAGTCCTACAATCTAACCACTAGGCTACCTGCCGTCCCTACAATCTAACCACTAGGCTACCTGCCGTCCCTACAATCTAACCACTAGGCTACCTGCCGCCCTACTCTCTAACCACTAGGCTACCTGCCGCCCCTACTCTCTAACCCGCTAGGCTACCTGGCGCCCTACACTCTAACCACTAGGCACCTGGCGCCCTACACTCTAACCACTAGGCTACCTGGCGCCCCTACACACTAACCACTAGGCTACCTGCCGTCCCTACCTCTAACCACTAGGCTACCTGCCGTCCCTACACTCTAACGCTAGGCTACCTGCTGGTTACTGGCCCCAACGCTCTAACCACTAGGCTACCTGCCGCCCCTACACTCTAACCACTAGACTACCTGCGGCCCTACACTCTAACCACTAGGCTACCTGCAGTCCCAACACTCTAACCACTAGGTTACCTGCCGTCCCTACACTCTAACCACTAGGCTACCTGGCGCCCCTACTCTCTAACCACTAGGCTACCTGCCGCCCCTACTCTCTAACCACTAGGATACCTGCCGCCCCTACACTCTAACCACTAGCCTACCTGCCGCCCTACACTCTAACCACTAGGCTACCTACCGTCCCTACACTCTAACCACTAGGCTACCTGCCGTCCCTACGCTCTAACCACTAGGCTACCTGCCGCCCTACGCTCTAACCACTAGGCTACCTGCCGCCCCACGCTCTAACCACTAGGCTGCCGCCCCTACGCTCTAACCACTAGGCTGCCTGCCGCCCCTACGCTATAACCACTAGGTTTGCCGTCCCTACGCTCTAACCACTAGGCTACCTGCCGTCCCTACGCTCTAACCACTAGGCTACCTGCCGCCCCTACACTCTAACCACTAGGCTACCTGCCGCCCCTACGCTCTAACCACTAGGCTACCTGCCGTCCCTATGCTCTAACCACTAGGCTACCTGCCGCCCCTACTCTCTAACCACTAGGTTACCTGCCGTCCCTACACTCTAACCACTAGGCTACCTGGCGCCCCTACTCTCTAACCACTAGGCTACCTGCCGCCCCTACTCTCTAACCACTAGGCTACCTGCCGTCCCTACACTCTAACCACTAGGCTACCTGCCGTCCCTACACTCTAACCACCAGGCTACCTGCCGTCCCTACGCTCTACCCACTAGGCTACCTGCCGTCCCTACACTCTGACCACTAGGCTACCTGCCGTCCCTACGCTCTAACCACTAGGCTACCTGCCGTCCCTATGCTCTAACCACTAGGCTACCTGCCGCCCCTACTCTCTAACCACTAGGCTACCTGCCGTCCCTACTCTCTAACCACTAGGCTACCTGCCGTCCCTACAATCTAACCACTAGGCTACCTGCAGGTCATTCCTACAATCTAACCACTAGGCTACCTGCCGTCCCTACAATCTAACCACTAGGCTACCTGCCGCCCCTACTCTCTAACCACTAGGCTACCTGCCGCCCCTACTCTCTAACCGCTAGGCTACCTGGCGCCCCTACACTCTAACCACTAGGCTACCTGGCGCCCCTACACTCTAACCACTAGGCTACCTGGCGCCCCTACACACTAACCACTAGGCTACCTGCCGTCCCTACACTCTAACCACTAGGCTACCTGCCGTCCCTACACTCTAACCGCTAGGCTACCTGCTGGTTACTGGCCCCAACGCTCTAACCACTAGGCTACCTGCCGCCCCTACACTCTAACCACTAGACTACCTGCCGGCCCTACACTCTAACCACTAGGCTACCTGCCGTCCCAACACTCTAACCACTAGGTTACCTGCCGTCCCTACACTCTAACCACTAGGTTACCTGCCGTCCCTACACTCTAACCACTAGACTACCTGCCGTCCCTACACTCTAACCACTAGGCTACCTGCCGTCCCTACACCTCTAACCACCAGGCTACCTGCCGTCCTTACGCTCTAACCACTAGGCTACCTGCCGTCCCTACACTCTGACCACTAGGCTACCTGCCGTCCCTACGCTCTAACCACTAGGCTACCTGCCGTCCCTATGCTCTAACCACTGGCTACCTGCCGCCCCTACTCTCTGACCACTAGGCTACCTGCCGCCCCTACGCTCTAACCACTGGGCTGCCGTCCCTACGCTCTAACCACTAGGCTGCCTGCCGTCCCTATGCTCTAACCACTAGGCTACCTGCCGCCCCTACTCTCTAACCACTAGGCAACCTGCCGTCCTACACTCTAACCACTAGGCTACCCTGCCGTCCTACACTCTAACCACTAGGCTACCTGCCGTCCCTACACTCTAACCACTAGGCTACCTGCCGTCCCTACACTCTAACCACCAGGCTACCTGCCGTCCCTACGCTCTACCCACTAGGCTACCTGCCGTCCCTACACTCTGACCACTAGGCTACCTGCCGTCCCTACGCTCTAAACACTAGGCTACCTGCAGTCCCTATGCTCTAACCACTAGGCTACCTGCCGCCCCTACTCTCTAACCACTAGGCTACCTGCCGTCCCTACACTCTAACCACTAGGGCTGCCAGTCCCTACACTCTAACCCACCAGGCTACCTGCCGTCCCCTCGCTCTGACCCACTAGGCTGCCTGCCGGTCCCTACACTCTGACCACTGGGCTACCTGCCAGTCCCTACGCTCTAAACACTGGGCTACCTGCCGTCCCTATGCTCTAACCACTAGGCTACCTGCCCCTACTCTCTAACCACTAGGCTACCTGCCATCCCTACTCTCTAACCACTAGGCTACCTGCCGTCCCTACAATCTAACCACTAGGCTACCTGCCGTCCCTACAATCTAACCACTAGGCTACCTGCCGTCCCTACAATCTAACCACTAGGCTACCTGCCGCCCCTACTCTCTAACCACCGGGCTGCCTGCAGGTCCCTGCTCTCTAACCACTGAGCTACCCAGCGCCCCTACACTCTAACCACTAGGCTACCTGGCGCCCCTACACACTAACCACTAGGCTACCTGCCGTCCCTACACTCTAACCACTCAGGCTACCTGCCGTCCCTACACTCTAACCACTGGGCTACCTGCTGGTTACTGGCCCCAACGCTCTAACCACTAGGCTACCTGCCGCCCCTACACTCTAACCACTAGACTACCTGCCGGCCCTACACTCTAACCACTAGGCTACCTGCCGTCCCAACACTCTAACCACTAGGTTACCTGCCGTCCCTACACTCTAACCACTAGGCTACCTGCGCTTCTCTCTAACCACTAGGCTACCTGCCGCCCCTACTCTCTAACCACTAGGATACCTGCCGCCCTACTCTAACCACTAGCCTACCTGCCGCCCCTACACTCTAACCACTAGGCTACCTACCGTCCCTACACTCTAACCACTAGGCTACCTGCCGTCCCTACGCTCTAACCACTAGGCTACCTGCCGCCCCTACGCTCTAACCACTAGGCTACCTGTCGCCCCTACGCTCTAACCACTAGGCTACCTACCGTCCCTACGGCTAACCACTAGGCTACCTGCCGTCTACGCTCTAACCACTAGGCTACCTGCCGCCCCTACACTCTAACCACTAGGCTACCTGCCGCCCCTACGCTCTAACCACTAGGCTACCTGCCGTCCCTATGCTCTAACCACTAGGCTACCTGCCGCCCCTACTCTCTAACCACTAGGCTACCTGCCGTCCCTACGCTCTAACCACTGCCAGGCTACCTGCCGTCCCTATGCTCTAACCACTAGGCTACCTGCCGCCCCTGCTCTCTCTAACCACTAGGCAACCTGCCAGTCCCTACACTCTAACCACTAGGCTACCTGCAGGTCCTACACTCTAACCACTAGGCTACCTGCAGGTCCCTACACTCTAACCACTAGGCTACCTGCCGTCCCTACACTCTAACCACCAGGCTACCTGCCGTCCCTACGCTCTACCCACTAGGCTACCTGCCGTCCCTACACTCTGACCACTAGGCTACCTGCCGTCCCTACGCTCTAAACACTAGGCTACCTGCCGTCCCTATGCTCTAACCACTAGGCTACCTGCCGCCCCTACTCTCTAACCACTAGGCTACCTGCCATCCCTACTCTCTAACCACTAGGCTACCTGCCGTCCCTACAATCTAACCACTAGGCTACCTGCCGTCCCTACAATCTAACCACTAGGCTACCTGCTGTCCCTACAATCTAACCACTAGGCTACCTGCCGCCCCTACTCTCTAACCACTAGGCTGCACCTGGCCCCTACTCTCTGCTGGGCTACCTGGCGCCCCTACACTCTAACCACTAGGCTACCTGGCGCCCCTACACTCTAACCACTAGGCTACCTGCGCCCCACACACTAACCACTAGGCTACCTGCCGTCCCTACACTCTAACCACTAGGGCTACCTGCAAGTCCTACACTCTAAACCAGCTAGGCTACCTGCTGGTTACTGGCCCCAACGCTCTAACCACTAGGCTACCTGCCGCCCCTACCTCTAACCACTAGACCTGCCGGCCCTACACTCTAACCACTAGGCTACCTGCCGTCCCAACACTCTAACCACTAGGTTACCTGCCGTCCCTACACTCTAACCACTAGGCTACCTGCCGCCCCTACTCTCTAACCACTAGGCTACCTGCCGCCCCTACTCTCTAACCACTAGGATACCTGCCGCCCCTACACTCTAACCACTAGCCTACCTGCCGCCCCTACACTCTAACCACTAGGCTACCTACCGTCCCTACACTCTAACCACTAGGCTACCTGCCGTCCCTACGCTCTAACCACTAGGCTACCTGCCGCCCCTACGCTCTAACCACTAGGCTACCTGTCGCCCCTACGCTCTAACCACTAG
Organism: Oncorhynchus nerka; assembly: GCF_034236695.1. Taxonomy (NCBI): domain Eukaryota; kingdom Metazoa; phylum Chordata; class Actinopteri; order Salmoniformes; family Salmonidae; genus Oncorhynchus; species Oncorhynchus nerka. The sequence continues at coordinate 4,931,488 of NC_088406.1, forward strand.
GCTACCTACCATCCCTACGCTCTAACCACTAGGCTACCTGCCGTCCCTGCGCTCTAACCACTAGGCTACCTGCCGCCCTACCTCTAACCACTAGGCTACCTGCCGCCCGCTATGCTCTAACCACTAGGCTACCTGCCGTCCCACTCTAACCACTAGGCTACCTGCCGCCCCTACTCTCTAACCACTAGGGCTACCTGCCGTCCCTACGCTCTAACCACTAGGCTACCTGCCGTCCCTACACTCTAACCACTAGGCTACCTGCCGTCCCTACACTCTAACCACTAGGCTACATGCCGTCCCTACACTCTAACCACCAGGCTACCTGCCGTCCCTACGCTCTACCCACTAGGCTACCTGCCGTCCCTACACTCTGACCACTAGGCTACCTGCCGTCCCTACGCTCTAACCACTAGGCTACCTGCCGTCCCTATGCTCTAACCACTAGGCTACCTGCCGCCCCTACTCTCTAACCACTAGGCTACCTGCCGTCCCTACTCTCTAACCACTAGGCTACCTGCCGTCCCTACAATCTAACCACTAGGCTACCTGCCGTCCCTACAATCTAACCACTAGGCTACCTGCCGTCCCTACAATCTAACCACTAGGCTACCTGCCGCCCCTACTCTCTAACCACTAGGCTACCTGCCGCCCCTACTCTCTAACCGCTAGGCTACCTGGCGCCCCTACACTCTAACCACTAGGCTACCTGGCGCCCCTTCACTCTAACCACTAGGCTACCTGGCGCCCCTACACACTAACCACTAGGCTACCTGCCGTCCCTACACTCTAACCACTAGGCTACCTGCCGTCCCTACACTCTAACCGCTAGGCTACCTGCTGGTTACTGGCCCCAACGCTCTAACCACTAGGCTACCTGCCGCCCCTACACTCTAACCACTAGACTACCTGCCGGCCCTACACTCTAACCACTAGGCTACCTGCCGTCCCAACACTCTAACCACTAGGTTACCTGCCGTCCCTACACTCTAACCACTAGGTTACCTGCCGTCCCTACACTCTAACCACTAGACTACCTGCCGTCCCTACACTCTAACCACTAGGCTACCTGCCGTCCCTACACTCTAACCACCAGGCTACCTGCCGTCCCTACGCTCTAACCACTAGGCTACCTGCCGTCCCTACACTCTGACCACTAGGCTACCTGCCGTCCCTACGCTCTAACCACTAGGCTACCTGCCGTCCCTATGCTCTAACCACTAGGCTACCTGCCGCCCCTACTCTCTGACCACTAGGCTACCTGCCGTCCCTACTCTCTAACCACTAGGCTTCCTACCGTCCCTACTCTCTAACCACTAGGCTACCTGCCGTCCCTACACTCTGACCACTAGGCTACCTGCCGTCCCTAAGCTCTAACCACTAGGCTACCTGCCGTCCCTTCGCTCTAACCACTAGGCTACCTGCCGTCCCTACACTCTAACCACTAGGCTACCTGCCGTCCCTACACTCTAACCACTAGGCTACCTGCCGTCCCTACACTCTAACCACTAGGCTACCTACCGTCCCTACACTCTAACCACTAGGCTACCTGCCGTCCCTACACTCTAACCACTAGGCTACCTGCCGTCCCTACGCTCTAACCACTAGGCTACCTGCCGTCCCTACGCTCTAACCACTAGGCTACCTACCGTCCCTACACTCTAACCACTAGGCTACCTGCCGTCCCTACACTCTAACCACTAGGCTACCTGCCGTCCCTACGCTCTAACCACTAGGCTACCTGCCGTCCCTACACTCTAACCACTAGGCTACCTGCCGTCCCTACACTCTAACGTATATTTTAGTAACATTTTAGTAACATAAATATTTTTACTCAAATAGTATTTTACTGGGGGAGTCATTTTCTATTAAGGTATCTTTACTTTTACTCAAGTGTGACAGTCTGCTAGTGCTTTCCTTCCTCCCTCCTCTCTCCCTAATGGAGTTACAATGAGTTCTAACGCTGCAGTTGTTTAAACTCCTCTGTCCTTGAACCTTGAGGTGTTATCGTGCAGAGGAGAGGGCGACACTTTACACACACACACACACACACACACATGGGGACGAGAGGGGACGAGAGGGCAGCCGCCGCGCTGGCGTTTAATATCTTACCGTTAGACATCCCATCAGGCTTTGCTCAAAGGGTCGTTGGAAGGCCCGGGGGTCACCGCACCAGTCCAGCAGCTCTGTCGCTGCCGTCTGGAAGTTGGCGGGGTTCTGTAAGTGCTAAGGAAGAAAAAGAAGTACAAAAGGTCGTCAAGGGTCAAATAACAGACACATGTCAAAGGTCACAAACACACATTTCCGCGTGTGAGGTTACAGGAGCAGATTATTAGTGCATTTAACCTAGATAATTGTATCTAACCAGAAAATATTATATACTATGATTCTTTAGCACTTCTATAGTGTGTAGATTAATGTATAGTGTACACACACCATATTAATCAGCCTGCTGAGAGAGAGAGAGAGAGAGAGAGAGAAGAGAGAGAGAGAGAGAGAGAGAGAGCGAGAGAGAGCGAGAGAGAGAGAGGGAGAGAGAGGGAGAGAGAGCGAGAGAGAGAGAGAGAGAGAGAGAGAGAGAGAGAGAGAGAGAGAGAGAGAGAGAGACAGAGAGAGAGAGAGAGAGAGAGAGAGAGAGGGAGAGAGAGAGAGAGAGAGAGAGAGCGAGAGAGAGAGAGAGAGAGAGAGAGAGAGAGGGAGAGAGAGCGAGAGAGACAGAGAGAGAGAGAGAGAGAGAGAGAGGGAGAGAGAGAGAATATGAGAATAAGCAATTAAAACTCATATGTTTATTGACATTATGGAATAAACATAAAAAATAAGGTGCACATCCAATATTATTATATTATATATATTTATCTTCTTCCAGAACATTGTGTTAATAAAGCTGTTGCTCTGGTTCTGTACACCAGTAAAGCTGTTGCTCTGGTTCTGTACACCAGTAAAGCTGTTGCTCTGGTTCTGTACACCAGTAAAGCTGTTGCTCTGGTTCTGTACACCAGTAAAGCTGTTCCTCTGGATCTGTACATCAGTAAAGCTGTTCCTCTGTTCCTCTGGTTCTGTACACCAGTAAAGCTGTTGCTCTGGATCTGTACACCAGTAAAGCTGTTCCTCTGGATCTGTACACCAGTAAAGCTGTTCCTCTGTTCCTCTGGATCTGTACATCAGTAAAGCTGTTCCTCTGTTCCTCTGGTTCTGTACATTAGTAAAACTGTTCCTCTGTTCCTCTGGTTCTGTACATTAGTAAAACTGTTCCTCTGTTCCTCTGGTTCTGTACATTAGTAAAGCTGTTCCCCTGTTCCTCTGGTTCTGTACACCAGTAAAGCTGTTCCTCTGGTTCTGTACACCAGTAAAGCTGTTCCTCTGGTTCTGTACACCAGTAAAGCTGTTCCTCTGGTTCTGTACACCAGTAAAGCTGTTCCCCTGTTCCTCTGGTTCTGTACACCAGTAAAGCTGTTCCTCTGGTTCTGTACACCAGTAAAGCTGTTCCTCTGGTTCTGTACACCAGTAAAGCTGTTCCTCTGTTCCTCTGGTTCTGTACACCAGTAAAGCTGTTCCTCTGGTTCTCTGGATCTGTACATCAGTAAAGCTGTTCCTCTGTTCCTCTGGTTCTGTACATTAGTAAAACTGTTCCTCTGTTTCTCTGGATCTGTACATCAGTAAAGCTGTTCCCCTGTTCCTCTGGTTCTGTACACCAGTAAAGCTGTTCCTCTGGTTCTGTACATTAGTAAAACTGTTCCTCTGTTCCTCTGGATCTGTACATCAGTAAAGCTGTTCCTCTGTTCCTCTGGTTCTGTACACCAGTAAAGCTGTTCCTCTGGTTCTGTACACCAGTAAAGCTGTTCCTCTGTTCCTCTGGTTCTGTACATTAGTAAAGCTGTTCCCCTGTTCCTCTGGTTCTGTACACCAGTAAAGCTGTTCCTCTGGTTCTGTACACCAGTAAAGCTGTTCCTCTGTTCCTCTGGTTCTGTACATCAGTAAAGCTGTTCCTCTGTTCCTCTGGTTCTGAACACCAGTAAAGCTGTTCCTCTGGTTCTGTACACCAGTAAAGCTGTTCCTCTGGTTCTGAACATCAGTAAAGCTGTTCCTCCAGGTGACTAAGAGACTAACGGTGGACAACTCCAGGTGACATAGAGACTAACATGGATAACTCCAGGTGACTAAGAGACTAACGATGGATAACTCCAGCAGACATAGAGACTAACGATGGACAACTCCAGGTGACATAGAGACTAACGATGGACAACTCCAGGTGACATAGAGACTAACATGGATAACTCCAGGTGACATAGAGACTAACGATGGACAACTCCAGGTGACATAGAGACTAACGATGGACAACTCCAGGTGACATAGAGACTAATGGTGGATAACTCCAGGTGACATAGAGACTAACATGGATAACTCCAGGTGACATAGAGACTAACATGGATAACTCCAGGTGACATAGAGACTAACGATGGACAACTCCAGGTGACATAGAGACTAACGGTGGACAACTCCAGGTGACATAGAGACTAACATGGATAACTCCAGGTGACATAGAGACTAACGATGGACAACTCCAGGTGACATAGAGACTAACATGGATAACTCCAGGTGACATAGAGACTAACGGTGGACAACTCCAGGTGACATAGAGACTAACATGGATAACTCCAGGTGACATAGAGACTAATGATGGACAACTCCAGGTGACATAGAGACTAACGGTGGACAACTCCAGGTGACATAGAGACTCACGGTGGACAACTCCAGGTGACTAAGAGACTAACGGTGACTAAGAGAACAGCAGATCAGGCAGAGAATGTCACTATATCACTCACACAGTCAGTCACTCACGACACGACCACATTGTCTCAACTCACTTTAAGTGATCCATGGCTAATTTATTTTAAAAAAAAACAGATTTATTAAATGATTAATAATTAAGTGATTAAATCCCAGATTAAAACAGATGTCAATCTCAATGTGATTAAATCCCAGATTAAAACAGATGTCAATCTCAATGTGATTAAATCCCAGATTAAATAAAGGGACAATAAAGGCATCTCTCTCTTCTCTTCTCTTCTCTTCTCTTCTCCTCTCCTCTCCTCTCTGAAGCAGTTTATTGCCTTTCTGCAGAGAGATTATACTCACACACTGCTTTTCCCTTTGTGGCGTGCTTGCTAGGTTACAAATAAGAAACCCAGTCCACAGCTAAGCAGCATCAAAAGGCACACAGCGCAGCTTGTCATGTTGAACTGAGAGATGCTTGCTTTGATTCCAACTCCTCCCAACACCACCTGGGTTCAATCAGTATTCAACATATTTCAATCACCGTCGGCGTTTGCTCTAGCCTGCGCGAAGAGCCAGGTGGACCGGGTTTGCTTTGCAGTTTTACAGTTCTATTCTATTGGTTCAGTTTGAGCCATGCGGGCTAAATCTAGCCCAGATCGAGTAGTTTAAATGATTTCTAATACTATTTAAAACCAGGTATGTTCCTCTCCTCTGTAAGAGACAGGAAGGGGGGAAAAGCAGCAGACTAGTTACAGTCAGAAGGTTTGTCTTCTTCTCTTTAGGTGGCAGTAGAGGTCAGCATTTGATTAGCCTCCAAATCCATTGGTAAAGGCAGCGTTTGACAAGGGCCAGATGAAACCAGTCTTGTGTGTATTTCATGTGGAGTCCTAGACCATTTCCCTGCGGAGTAAATCTTTGTTCAGGGTAGGGGCGGGTGTATGTTTGTGCACTGTGTGTGTGTGTGTGTGTGTGTGTGTGTATATGTGTGTGTGTGTGTGCAGGGGGTTAAGAGCATGTGAATCCTGCTGTTGGATAGAGTCAGCTCTGGAGAAACTCACATTCAGAGATGCTAAATCTTAGATTAGACTGGAAGATAAACACACACTCAATCAGTGTACCAAGGATGGGGGGAGGGGGAGGAGGGGGAGAGAGAGGTAGATGAGAGAGAGAGGAAATGGAGAGGAGAGAGAGAGAGATGGAGAGGAGAGAGAGAGAGCGAGTGAGAGAGGAGAGATGGAGAGGAGAGAGAGAGGAGATCTAGAGAGAGAGAGAAGAGATGGAGAGGAGAGAGAGAGAGGAGACAGAGTTAGAAAGAGAGAGAGGAGAAGAGATGGGAAGTAGAGAGATAAATATATATAGAGAGAAGGAGGGATTGTTTGGAGGGATATGTTATGTATAGAGGAGGTAAAACATAAACCACCATTATCACTGTGGATTGAGTGATTACTGTTCCACACGTTATCACTGTGGCTTGTAGTGATTACTGTTCACCACCATTATCACTGTGACTTGTAGTGATTACTGTTCAACATCATTATCACTGTGGCTTGTAGTGATTACTGTTCACCACCATTATCACTGTGACTTGTAGTGTTTACTGTTCACCACCATTATCACTGTGGCTTGTAGTGATTACTGTTCACCACCATTATCACTGTGACTTGTAGTGTTTACTGTTCACCACCATTATCACTGTGGCTTGTAGTGATTACTGTTCAACATCATTATCACTGTGGCTTGTAGTGATTACTGTTCACCACCATTATCACTGTGACTTGTAGTGATGACTGTTCACCACCATTATCACTGTGGCTTGTAGTGATTACTGTTCAACATCATTATCACTGTGGCTTGTAGTGATTACTGTTCAACACCATTATCACTGTGGCTTGTAGTGATTACTGTTCAACACCATTATCACTGTGGCTTGTAGTGATTACTGTTCAACATCATTATCACTGTGGCTTGTAGTGATTACTGTTCAACACCATTATCACTGTGGCTTGTAGTGATTACTGTTCAACATCATTATCACTGTGGCTTGTAGTGATTACTGTTCAACATCATTATCACTGTGGCTTGTAGTGATTACTGTTCAACACCATTATCACTGTGGCTTGTAGTGGTTACTGTTCAACATCATTATCACTGTGGCTTGTAGTGATTACTGTTCAACACCATTATCACTGTGACTTGTAGTGATTACTGTTCACCACCATTATCACTGTGGCTTGTAGTGATTACTGTTCACCATCATTATCACTGTGACTTGTAGTGATTACTGTTCAACATCATTATCACTGTGGCTTGTAGTGATTACTGTTCAACATCATTATCACTGTGGCTTGTAGTGATTACTGTTCAACATCATTATCACTGTGGCTTGTAGTGATTACTGTTCAACATCATTATCACTGTGGCTTGTAGTGATTACTGTTCACCACCATTATCACTGTGGCTTGTAGTGATTACTGTTCAACATCATTATCACTGTGGCTTGTAGTGATTACTGTTCACCACCATTATCACTGTGGCTTGTAGTGATTACTGTTCAACATCATTATCACTGTGGCTTGTAGTGATTACTGTTCAACACCATTATCACTGTGGCTTGTAGTGATTACTGTTCAACACCATTATCACTGTGGCTTGTAGTGATTACTGTTCAACATCATTATCACTGTGGCTTGTAGTGATTACTGTTCAACACCATTATCACTGTGGCTTGTAGTGATTACTGTTCAACGTCATTATCACTGTGGCTTGTAGTGATTACTGTTCAACATCATTATCACTGTGGCTTGTAGTGATTACTGTTCAACACCATTATCACTGTGGCTTGTAGTGATTACTGTTCAACATCATTATCACTGTGGCTTGTAGTGATTACTGTTCAACATCATTATCACTGTGGCTTGTAGTGCTTACTGTTCACCACCATTATCACTGTGGCTTGTAGTGATTACTGTTCAACACCATTATCACTGTGGCTTGTAGTGATTACTGTTCAACATCATTATCACTGTGGCTTGTAGTGATTACTGTTCAACATCATTATCACTGTGGCTTGTAGTGATTACTGTTCAACACCATTATCACTGTGGCTTGTAGTGATTACTGTTCAACACATTATCACTGTGGCTTGTAGTGATTACTGTTCAACATCATTATCACTGTGGCTTGTAGTGATTACTGTTCAACATCATTATCACTGTGGCTTGTAGTGATTACTGTTCACCACCATTATCACTGTGGCTTGTAGTGATTACTGTTCACCATCATTATCACTGTGGCTTGTAGTGATTACTGTTCAACATCATTATCACTGTGGCTTGTAGTGATTACTGTTCAACATCATTATCACTGTGGCTTGTAGTGATTACTGTTCAACATCATTATCACTGTGGCTTGTAGTGATTACTGTTCAACATCATTATCACTGTGGCTTGTAGTGATTACTGTTCAACATCATTATCACTGTGGCTTGTAGTGATTACTGTTCAACACATTATCACTGTGGCTTGTAGTGATTACTGTTCACCACCATTATCACTGTGGCTTGTAGTGATTACTGTTCACCACCATTATCACTGTGGCTTGTAGTGATTACTGTTCAACATCATTATCACTGTGGCTTGTAGTGATTACTGTTCAACACATTATCACTGTGGCTTGTAGTGATTACTGTTCACCATCATTATCACTGTGGCTTGTAGTGATTACTGTTCAACATCATTATCACTGTGGCTTGTAGTGATTACTGTTCACCATCATTATCACTGTGGCTTGTAGTGATTACTGTTCACCACCATTATCACTGTGGCTTGTAGTGATTACTGTTCACCACCATTATCACTGTGGCTTGTAGTGATTACTGTTCACCACCATTATCACTGTGGCTTGTAGTGATTACTGTTCACCACCATTATCACTGTGGCTTGTAGTGATTACTGTTCACCACCATTATCACTGTGGCTTGTAGTGATTACTGTTCAACACCATTATCACTGTGGCTTGTAGTGATTACTGTTCAACATCATTATCACTGTGGCTTGTAGTGATTACTGTTCACCACCATTATCACTGTGGCTTGTAGTGATTACTGTTCACCACCATTATCACTGTGGCTTGTAGTGATTACTGTTCACCACCATTATCACTGTGGCTTGTAGTGATTACTGTTCAACATCATTATCACTGTGGCTTGTAGTGATTACTGTTCAACATCATTATCACTGTGGCTTGTAGTGATTACTGTTCACCACCATTATCACTGTGGCTTGTAGTGATTACTGTTCAACACCATTATCACTGTGGCTTGTAGTGATTACTGTTCAACATCATTATCACTGTGGCTTGTAGTGATTACTGTTCAACACCATTATCACTGTGGCTTGTAGTGATTACTGTTCTTTGCACTCAGAACAATTGGTCACACCAAGTGTGTCAACGGCTGCTGCTCTCTCTGCTCTCTCGCTTGGCACTGCCACCTCGCAGATGTTGCCTCTTTCTCCAGCCAAAACCCACCAATCAAGCCTAACTAGTGGCCAAGAGACATACCCACTATCCCCTGGGCGGGAGACTGCTCCAACATGTTTACACACTCCAGAACAGCCAGAAATACACAGAGAGACACAGAGAAAGACTGACTGATACTGTCATGTATGTCTCAGGATGCAGCCGCCTTACAGACAAAACGATTGACAAATTAGTGTGTATTATTTTTTATTTCTTTACCTTTATTTAACTTGGCAAGTCAGTTAAGAACAAATTCTTATTTTCAATGACGGCCTAGGAACAGTGGGTTAACTGCCCGTTCAGGGGCAGAATGACAGATTTGTACCTTGTCGGCTCGGGGGTTTGAACTTGCAACCTTCAGGTTACTAGCACAACGCTCTAACCACTAGGCTACCATGCCGCCGCTATTAGCCTGTATCAAGGGTTTAATCAACATAAATCTATTACCCCCTAAGTCTATTACCCCCTTCATAACACCTCATCTATTACCCTTCATAACAACTAATCTATTACCCTTCATAACACCTCATCTATTACCCTTCATAACATTTAGTCTGTTACCCTTCATAACACCTCATCTATTACCCTTCATAACATTTAGTCTATTACTCTTCATAACATTTAGTCTATTACCCTTCATAACATTTAGTCTATTACCCCCTTCATAACACCTCATCTATTACCCTTCATATCACCTCATCTATTACCCTTCATAACACCTCATCTATTACCCTTCATAACATTTAGTCTGTTACCCTTCATAACACCTCATCTATTACCCTTCATAACATTTAGTCTATTACCCCCTTCATAACACCTCATCTATTACCCTTCATAACATTTAGTCTATTACCCTTCATAACATTTAGTATGTTACCCTTCATAACACCTCATCTATTACCCTTCATAACAACTAATCTATTACCCTTCATAACACCTCATCTATTACCCTTCATAACACCCCATCTATTACCCTTCATAACATTTAGTCTGTTACCCTTCATATCACCTCATCTATTACCCTTCATAACATTTAGTCTATTACCCTTCAAAACATTTAGTCTATTACCCTTCATAACATTTAGTCTATTACCCCCTTCATAACACCTCATCTATTACCCTTCATAACATTTAGTCTATTACCCTTCATAACATTTAGTCTATTACCCCCTTCATAACACCTCATCTATTACCCTTCATATCACCTCATCTATTACCCTTCATAACACCTCATCTATTACCCTTCATAACATTTAGTCTATTACCCTTCATAACATTTAGTCTATTACCCTTCATAACATTTAGTCTATTACCCTTCATAACACCTCATCTATTACCCTTCATAACACCTCATCTATTACCCTTCATAACACCTCATCTATTACCCTTCATATCACCTCATCTATTACCCATAACATTTAGTCTATTACCCCCTTCATAACATTTAGTCTATTACCCTTCATAACACCTCATCTATTACCCCCTTCATAACACCTAATCTATTACCCTTCATAACACCTTGTCTATTACCCTTCATAACACCTCATCTATTACCCTTCATAACACCTCATCTATTACCCTTCATAACATTTAGTCTATTACCCTTCATAACATTTAGTCTATTACCCTTCATAACACCTCATCTATTACCCCCTTCATAACACCTCATCTATTACCCTTCATAACACCTTGTCTATTACCCTTCATAACACCTCATCTATTACCCTTCATAACACCTCATCTATTACCCTTCATAACATTTAGTCTATTACCCTTCATAACATTTAGTCTATAACCCTTCATAACAGTGATGCTCCCCATCCAACCTGACAGAGCTTGAAAGGATCTGCAGAGAAGAATGGGAGAAACTCCCCAAATACAGGTGTGCCAAGCTTGTAGCGTCAAACCCAAGAAGACTCTGTTGTAATAGCTGCCAAAGGTGCTTTAAAACAAAGTACTGAGTAAAGGGTGAAAACTTATGTAAATGTGCTAATTGAGTTTTTTTGCTTTGTCATTATGGGGAATTGTGTGTTGATTGAGGACGTAAAGCAAAAACAATTTAATCCATTTTAGAATAAGGCTGTAACGTAACAAAAATGTAGAAAAAGTCACGGGGTCTGAATACTTTCCGAAAGAGCTGTATACAACGAGCAAAGTGATTATTTGTACGTGGCTGCTACGTAAGTGAACTGCGTGTATTCATTTAGCCGAATCTGTTGAAAAACAGAAATGAAATGCGGATAAACATACCCGAATTTGTCCAATAGAAACTCTCGTTTGCAAAAGTTGGGACTAATGATTGCACCTAGATCAGCTAGATGCAGGCAAGAAGTGATACTGTTGGACTAATGAGTACACCCTAGGTCAGCTAGATGCAGGCAAGAGGTGATACTGTTGGAATAATGATTATACCCTAGGTCAGCTAGATGCAGGCAAGAGGTGATACCGTTGGACTAATGATTACACCCTAGGTCAGCTAGATGCAGGCAAGAGGTGATACTGTTGGACTAATGATTACACCCTAGGTCAGCTAGATGCAGGCAAGAGGTGATACCGTTGGACTAATGATTACACCCTAGGTCAGCTAGATGCAGGGTCAGCTAGATGCAGGCAAGAGGTGACTGTTGGACTAATGATTACACCCTAGGTCAGCTAGATGCAGGCAAGAGGTGATACCGTTGGACTAATGATTACACCCTAGGTCAGCTAGATGCAGGGTCAGCTAGATGCAGGCAAGAGGTGACTGTTGGACTAATGATTACACCCTAGGTCAGCTAGATGCAGGCAAGAGGTGATACCGTTGGACTAATGATTACACCCTAGGTCAGCTAGATGCAGGCAAGAGGTGATACCGTTGGACTAATGATTACACCCTAGGTCAGCTAGATGCAGGCAAGAGGTGATACCGTTGGACTAATGATTACACCCTAGGTCAGCTAGATGCGGGCAAGAGGTGATACTGTTGGACTAATGATTACACCCTAGGTCAGCTAGATGCAGGCAAGAGGTGATACTGTTGGACTAATGATTACACCCTAGGTCAGCTAGATGCAGGTAAGAGGTGATACTGTTGGACTAATGATTACACCCTAGGTCAGCTAGATGCAGGGCAAGGGGTGATACTGTTGGACTAATGATTATACCCTAGGTCAGCTAGATGCAGGCAAGAGGTGATACTGTTGGACTAATGATTACACCCTAGGTCAGCTAGATGCAGGCAAGAGGTGATACCGTTGGACTAATGATTATACCCTAGGTCAGCTAGATGCAGGCAAGAGGTGATACTGTTGGACTAATGATTATACCCTAGGTCAGCTAGATGCAGGCAAGAGGTGATACCGTTGGACTAATGATTACACCCTAGGTCAGCTAGATGCAGGGTCAGCTAGATGCAGGCAAGAGGTGACTGTTGGACTAATGATTACACCCTAGGTCAGCTAGATGCAGGCAAGAGGTGATACCGTTGGACTAATGATTACACCCTAGGTCAGCTAGATGCAGGCAAGAGGTGATACTGTTGGACTAATGATTACACCCTAGGTCAGCTAGATGCAGGCAAGAGGTGATACCGTTGGACTAATGATTATACCCTAGGTCAGCTAGATGCAGGCAAGAGGTGATAATGTTGGACTAATGATTACACCCTAGGTCAGCTAGATGCAGGCAAGAGGTGATACCGTTGGACTAATGATTACACCCTAGGTCAGCTAGATGCCGGCAAGAGGTGATACCGTTGGACTAATGATTACACCCTAGGTCAGCTAGATGCGGGCAAGAGGTGATACCGTTGGACTAATGATTACACCCTAGGTCAGCTAGATGCAGGCAAGAGGTGATACCGTTGGACTAATGATTACACCCTAGGTCAGCTAGATGCAGGCAAGAGGTGATACCGTTGGACTAATGATTACACCCTAGGTCAGCTAGATGCGGGCAAGAGGTGATACTGTTGGACTAATGATTACACCCTAGGTCAGCTAGATGCAGGCAAGAGGTGATACTGTTGGACTAATGATTACACCCTAGGTCAGCTAGATGCAGGTAAGAGGTGATACTGTTGGACTAATGATTACACCCTAGGTCAGCTAGATGCAGGGCAAGGGGTGATACTGTTGGACTAATGATTACACCCTAGGTCAGCTAGATGCAGGCAAGAGGTGATACCGTTGGACTAATGATTACACCCTAGGTCAGCTAGATGCCGGCAAGAGGTGATACCGTTGGACTAATGATTACACCCTAGGTCAGCTAGATGCGGGCAAGAGGTGATACCGTTGGACTAATGATTACACCCTAGGTCAGCTAGATGCAGGCAAGAGGTGATACCGTTGGACTAATGATTACACCCTAGGTCAGCTAGATGCAGGCAAGAGGTGATACCGTTGGACTAATGATTACACCCTAGGTCAGCTAGATGCGGGCAAGAGGTGATACTGTTGGACTAATGATTACACCCTAGGTCAGCTAGATGCAGGCAAGAGGTGATACTGTTGGACTAATGATTACACCCTAGGTCAGCTAGATGCAGGTAAGAGGTGATACTGTTGGACTAATGATTACACCCTAGGTCAGCTAGATGCAGGGCAAGGGGTGATACTGTTGGACTAATGATTATACCCTAGGTCAGCTAGATGCAGGCAAGAGGTGATACTGTTGGACTAATGATTACACCCTAGGTCAGCTAGATGCAGGCAAGAGGTGATACCGTTGGACTAATGATTATACCCTAGGTCAGCTAGATGCAGGCAAGAGGTGATACTGTTGGACTAATGATTATACCCTAGGTCAGCTAGATGCAGGCAAGAGGTGATACCGTTGGACTAATGATTACACCCTAGGTCAGCTAGATGCAGGGTCAGCTAGATGCAGGCAAGAGGTGACTGTTGGACTAATGATTACACCCTAGGTCAGCTAGATGCAGGCAAGAGGTGATACCGTTGGACTAATGATTACACCCTAGGTCAGCTAGATGCAGGCAAGAGGTGATACTGTTGGACTAATGATTACACCCTAGGTCAGCTAGATGCAGGCAAGAGGTGATACCGTTGGACTAATGATTATACCCTAGGTCAGCTAGATGCAGGCAAGAGGTGATAATGTTGGACTAATGATTACACCCTAGGTCAGCTAGATGCAGGCAAGAGGTGATACCGTTGGACTAATGATTACACCCTAGGTCAGCTAGATGCCGGCAAGAGGTGATACCGTTGGACTAATGATTACACCCTAGGTCAGCTAGATGCGGGCAAGAGGTGATACTGTTGGACTAATGATTACACCCTAGGTCAGCTAGATGCAGGTAAGAGGTGATACTGTTGGACTAATGATTACACCCTAGGTCAGCTAGATGCAGGGCAAGGGGTGATACTGTTGGACTAATGATTATACCCTAGGTCAGCTAGATGCAGGGTCAGCTAGATGCAGGCAAGAGGTGATACCGTTGGACTAATGATTACACCCTAGGTCAGCTAGATGCAGGCAAGAGGTGATACTGTTGGACTAATGATTACACCCTAGGTCAGCTAGATGCAGGCAAGAGGTGATACCGTTGGACTTATGATTATACCCTAGGTCAGCTAGATGCAGGCAAGAGGTGATACTGTTGGACTAATGATTATACCCTAGGTCAGCTAGATGCAGGCAAGAGGTGATACCGTTGGACTAATGATTACACCCTAGGTCAGCTAGATGCAGGCAAGAAGTGATACTGTTGGACTAATGATTACACCCTAGGTCAGCTAGATGCAGGCAAGAGGTGATATCGTTGGACTAATGATTACACCCTAGGTCAGCTAGATGCAGGGTCAGCTAGATGCGGGCAAGAGGTGATACCGTTGGACTAATGATTACACCCTAGGTCAGCTAGATGCAGGCAAGAGGTGATACTGTGGGACTAATGATTACACCCTAGGTCAGCTAGATGCAGGCAAGCGGTGACTGTTGGACTAATGATTACACCCTAGGTCAGCTAGATGCAGGCAAGAGGTGATACTGTTGGACTAATGATTACGTTGTAAACGTTCATTCATAGGTTGTAGCAACCTCATGATGGATAAAGGGAAAATGTGATCCTCATGTAGTAGCCTAAACATATCGATGTTACATTGAACTGGGTGAATGGAATATGAACGACAGTCATCCAATATGCTGTAATAGAAATAAAGCCGTGCTCCCTCATCTTTAATGGCACCGACCACCACTGTTATGCTAGTCTTTCTCTCTCTGTGTGTGTGTGTGTGTGTGTGTGTGTGTGTGTGTGTGTGTGTGTGTGTGTGTGTGTGTGTGTGTGTGTGTGTGGCATCCGGATAAACTCGCTCACATAGCACAGCAGCAGCAGCAGCAGTAGCAGCCCATAATGCATTGCAACAGCAGTAGCTCTGCCCCCCCCCCCCCCCCCCCCATGAGACATCGTGTATTAAACTCCATCTCACCTCATGTGTTTATACAGTGATATTACAAGCAACAGTAAATGCTACAGTGCTTTGAGTGGTGTACATAACAACCCATAGAAACAGAGCCAAAAGCACAGAACACATTATTGTGAACAGATAACCTGTATTTATTTATCTACAACCTGTGTCCTTAATTGGCTCCCTATTCCCTATGTATTGACCAATTAGATTTGGTTAGGTGTGGGTGGTCCTCTTGATGGCCAGTTCTACACAATTGAAATAAAATGGTGCTGTTTTAAAGCAAGTTTAATGCAATTCTACCCATTTTACCATGTGGTGGAAAGATTTTTTTTTTTTACATTTTAAACCACATTTTCTGCAATTCTATTCATATTGCCATGACTTATGATATCTGAGTGAGGTTCGGGGCCCCTGAGCACGTGGCCTGCCAGGTTGGTATTCAGCCATGATTAATACACGTTTAGATAGCTTGCTAGGCTAACCTGCTAATGTAAACAAATGATTAATACACGTTTAGATAGCTTGCTAGGCTAACCTGCTAATGTAAACAAATGATTAATACACGTTTAGATAGCTTGCTAGGCTAACCTGCTAATGTAAAAAAAATGTCAGCTGACTAATTGATTGACTGATTCAGCCACGTTTCCATCCATCCGCAACAGCGATGAGACAAGACTGTAACTACCAATTGGATACCATGAAATTGGGGAGAAAAAGGGAGATTTTTTTTTTTTTTTTTTATAAAACTAAGAGTATAAACGCAACTATTTTGAAACAGCTTTGCACACTCTTGGCATTCTCTCAACCAGCTTCATGAGGTAGTCAACTGGAATGCATTTTAATTAACAGGTGTACCTTGTTAAAAGTTAATTTGTGGAATCTCATTCCTTCTTTAAATTGTGACGGGGGGGCAGTATTTTCATTTTTGGAAAAAAACACGTTCCCGTAGTAAACGGGATATTTTGTCAGGACAAGATGCTAGAATATGCATATAATTGACAGCTTAGGATAGAAAACACTCTAAAGTTTCCAAAACTGTAAAAATATTGTCTGCGAGTACAACAGAACTGATGTTGCAGGCGAAAGCCTGAGAAAAATCCCCCTTTGGGGTCCCCAGGATCCAGTCTGGGAAATGCTGCTGTATCTATTTATAAACACTAGTTAGTGAATTTTCTTTGAACAAATTAAATACAGATGCATTAATGTTGCTCTCTGCTGTTTGACGTGTGTCCATCAGGGACCATGTTGGAAACAAGTGGAAACTCACCTGTTTGATACATAACAGACGGTCGTTGGTCTGCTGTATGTGCCTGTCCATCGACGGAATGGAGGTCATTATGTCCCTCTTTGACCTCTACCTTCCAGCCATTAAACTAGTGACCTCTGGAAGAGAAGAGAGAGAGAGAGACAAAGACATTAAACTAGTGACCTCTGGACGAGAAGAGAGAGAGAGACAAAGACATTAAACTAGTGACCTCTGGACGAGAAGAGAGAGACAAAGACATTAAACTAGTGACCTCTGGATGAGAAAGAGAGAGACAAAGACATTAAACTAGTGACCTCTGGACGAGAAGAGAGAGAGAGACAAAGACATTAAACTAGTGACCTCTGGACGAGAGAGAGAGAGAGACAAAGACATTAAACTAGTGACCTCTGGACGAGAAGAGAGAGAGACAAAGACATTAACGCAGTGACCTCTGGACGAGAAGAGAGAGAGAGACAAAGACATTAAACTAGTGACCTCTGACGAGAAGAGAGAGAGACAAAGACATTAAACTAGTGACCTCTGGATGAGAAGAGAGAGAGACAAAGACATTAAACTAGTGACCTCTGGACGAGAGAGAGAGAGAGACAAAGACATTAAACTAGTGACCTCTGGACGAGAAGAGAGAGAGACAAAGACATTAAACTAGTGACCTCTGGACGAGAAGAGAGAGAGAGACAAAGACATTAAACTAGTGACCTCTGGACGAGAAGAGAGAGAGACAAAGACATTAAACTAGTGACCTCTGGACGAGAAGAGAGAGAGACAAAGACATTAAACTAGTGACCTCTGGATGAGAAGAGAGAGAGACAAAGACATTAAACTAGTGACCTCTGGATGAGAAGAGAGAGAGACAAAGACATTAAACTAGTGACCTCTGGAAGAGAAGAGAGAGAGAGACAAAGACATTAAACTAGTGACCTCTGGACGAGAAAGAGAGAGAGACAAAGACATTAAACTAGTGACCTCTGGACGAGAAGAGAGAGAGACAAAGACATTAAACTAGTGACCTCTGGA
This sequence comes from Oncorhynchus nerka, assembly GCF_034236695.1. Classification (NCBI taxonomy): domain Eukaryota; kingdom Metazoa; phylum Chordata; class Actinopteri; order Salmoniformes; family Salmonidae; genus Oncorhynchus; species Oncorhynchus nerka. The sequence goes on from NC_088406.1 coordinate 4,949,473, forward strand.
CGAGAGAGAGAGAGAGACAAAGACATTAAACTAGTGACCTCTGGACGAGAAGAGAGAGAGACAAAGACATTAAACTAGTGACTCTGGATGAGAAGAGAGAGAGACAAAGACATTAAACTAGTGACCTCTGGACGAGAAGAGAGAGAGAGACAAAGACATTAAACTAGTGACCTCTGGACGAGAAAGAGAGAGAGACAAAGACATTAAACTAGTGACCTCTGGACGAGAAGAGAGAGAGAGACAAAGACATTAAACTAGTGACCTCTGGACGAGAAGAGAGAGAGACAAAGACATTAAACTAGTGACCTCTGGACGAGAAGAGAGAGAGACAAAGACATTAAACTAGTGACCTCTGGACGAGAAGAGAGAGAGAGACAAAGACATTAAACTAGTG
>NC_088406.1:4954866-4965512 GCF_034236695.1 Oncorhynchus nerka
CATCCTTCCTTTTCTCTCTCTCTCATCTCTCTCTGTCTTCCTCCTCCATCTCTCCTTTACTCTCTCTCATACCCCTGTCTTCTTCCTCTTTCCCTCATTTTCTCTCTCTCTCATCTCTCTCCGTCTTCCTCCTCCATCCCTCTCTCTCTCTCTCCGTCTTCTCCTCCATCCCTCTCCATCTCTCTCTCTCTCTCTGTCTTCCTCCTCCATCCCTCTCTCTCACCCTCTCTCTCCATCTTCCTCCTCCATCCCTCTCTCTCTGTCTCCGTCTTCCTCCTCCATCCCTCTGTCTCTCCTCATCTTCCTCCTCCATCCCTCTCTCTCTCTCTGTCTTCCTCCTCCATCCATCTCTTTCTCTCTCCATCTTCCTCCTCCTTCCCTCCTTTTCTCTCTCTCTCATCTCTCTCCGTCTTTCTCCTCCTTCCCTCTCTTTCTCTCTCGCTCATCTGTCTCTCTCTCTCTCATCTCTCTCCGTCTTTCTCCTCCTTCTCTCTCTCTCTCTCTCTCTCTCTCTCTCTCTCTCTCCGTCTTTCTCCTCCTTCCCTCTCTTTCTCTCTCGCTCATCTCTCTCTCTATCTCATCTCTCTCCGTCTTTCTCCTCCTTCCCTCTCTCTCTCTCATCTCTGTCCGTCTTTCTCCTCCTTCCCTCTCTTTCTCTCTCGCTCATCTCTCTCTCTCTCTCTCTCTCTCTCTCTCTCTCTCTCTCTCTCTCTCTCTCTCTCATCTCTCTCCGTCTTTCTCCTCCTTCCCCCTCTCTCTCTCTCTCATCTCTCTCCGTCTTTCTCCTCCTTCCCTCTCTCTCTCTCTCTCTCTCTCTCTCTCTCTCATCTCTCTCCGTCTTTCTCCTCCTTCCCTCTCTCTCTCTCTCTCTCTCTCTCTCTCATCTCTCTCAGTCTTTCTCCTCCTTCCCTCTCTCTCTCTCTCTCTCTCGCTCTCTCTCTCTCTCTCATCTCTCTCCGTCTTTCTCCTCCTTCCCTCTCTCTCTCTGTCTTTCTCCTCCTTCCCTCTCTCTCTCTCTCTCTCTCTCTATCTCTCTCTCTCTCATCTCTCTCTGTCTTTCTCCTCCTTCCCTCTCTTTCTCTCTCGCTCATCTCTCTCTCTCTCTCATCTCTCTCCGTCTTTCTCCTCCTTCCCTCTCTCTCTCTCTCTCTCTCTCATCTCTCTCCGTCTTTCTCCTCCTTCCCTCTGTCTCTCTCTCTCTCCCATCTCTCTCCGTCTTTCTCCTCCTTCCCTCTCTCTCTCTCTCTCTCTCTGTCTTCCTCCTCCATCCCTCTCTCTCACCCTCTCTCTCCATCTTCCTCCTCCATCCCTCTCTCTCTCTGTCTCCGTCTTCCTCCTCCATCCTCTGTCTCTCCTCATCTTCCTCCTCCATCCCTCTCTCTCTCTCTGTCTTCCTCCTCCATCCATCTCTTTTCTCTCCATCTTCCTCCTCCTTCCCTCCTTTTTCTCTCTCTCTCATCTCTCTCCGTCTTTCTCCTCCTTCCCTCTCTTTCTCTCTCGCTCATCTGTCTCTCTCTCTCTCATCTCTCCGTCTTTCTCCTCCTTCTCTCTCTCTCTCTCTCTCTCTCTCTCTCTCTCTCTCCGTCTTTCTCCTCCTTCCCCTCTTTCTCTCTCGCTCATCTCTCTCTATCTCATCTCTCTCCGTCTTTCTCTCCTTCCCTCTCTCTCTCTCATCTCTGTCCGTCTTTTCCTCCTTCCCTCTCTTTCTCTCCGCTCATCTCTCTCTCTCTCTCTCTCTCTCTCTCTCTTCTCTCTCTTTCTCTCTCTCATCTCTCTCCGTCTTTCTCCTCCTTCCTTCCCTCTCTCTCTCTCATCTCTCTCCGTCTTTCTCCTCCTTCCCTCTCTCTTCTCTCTCTCTCTCTCTCTCTCTCATCTCTCTCCGTCTTTCTCCTCCCTTTCCTCTCTCTCTCTCTCTCTCATCTCTCTCAGTCTTTCTCCTCCTTCCTCTCTCTCTCTCTCTCTCTCGCTCTCTCTCTCTCTCATCTCTCTCCGTCTTTCTCCTCCTTCCCTCTCTCTCTCTGTTTCTCCTCCTTCCCCTTCCTCTCTCTCTCTCTCTCTCTCTCTATCTCTCTCTCTCATCTCTCTCTCTGTCTTTCTCCTCCTTCCCTCTCTTTCTCTCTGTCATCATCTCTCTCTCTCTCATCTCTCTCCGTCTTTCTCCTCCTTCCTCTCTCTCTCTCTCTCTCTCTCATCTTCTCTTCCGTCTTTCTCTCCTTCCCTCTGTCTCTCTCTCTCTCCCATCTCTCCGTCTTTCTCCTCCTTCCCTCTCTCTCTCTCTCTCTCCTCTCTCTGTCTTCCTCCTCCATCCATCTCTTTCTCTCTCCATCTTCCTCCTCCTTCCCCTCCTTTCTCTCTCTCTCTCATCTCTTTCCGTCTTTTTCTCCTCTTTCCCTCTCTTTCTCTCTCGCTCATCTCTCTCTTCTCTCTATCTCTCTCCGTCTTTTCCTCCTTCCCTGTCTCTCTCTCTCTCTCTCTCTCTCTTCCTCTTTCTTCCTCTCTCTCTCTCTCTCTCTCTCTCATCTCATCTCTCTCCGTCTTTCTCCTCCTTCCCTCTCTCTCTCTCTCTCTCTCTCTCTCATCTCTCTTCCGTCTTTCTCCTCCTTCCTTCTCTTTCTCTCTTTCATCTCTCTCTCTCTCCTCTCTCTCTCTCTCTCTCTCATCTCTCTCCATCTTTCTCCTCCTTCCTTCCCTCTCTCTCTCTCTCTCTCTCTCTCTCTCATCTCTCTCCGTCTTTCTCCTCCTTCCTCTCTCTCTCTCTCTCTCTCTCTCTCTCTCATCTCTCTCCGTCTTTCTCCTCCTTCCTTCTCTTCCCTCTCTTCTCTCTCTCTCTCTCTCATTCCTCTTCTCCGTCTCTCTCCGTCCTCCTCCCTTCCTCTCTCTCTCTTCTTATCTCTCTCTCATTTTTCTCCCCTTTCTCCTTCCTTCTCTCTCTCTCTCATCTCTCTCCTGTCTTCCTTCCTTCTGTCGCTCTCTCTCTCTCATCTCTCTCCGTCTTTCTCTCTTCTCTCTTTGTCTTCTTCTCTCTCTGTTTCCTCCTCCATCCTTCCTTTCTCTCTCATCATCTTCCTTCCCTCCTTTTCTCTCTCATCTTCTCCTATTTTTCTCTTCCTCTCTTTCCTCTCGCTCATCTCTCTCTTCTCTCTCTCTCTCTCCGTCTTTCTCCTCCTTCCTCTGTTGCTTTCTCTCTCTTTATCTTCCTATTTTTCTCCTTCCTTCTCTTTCTCTCTCTCTCTCTCACCTCTCTCTGTCTTCTCCATCCATCCATCTTTTTCCGATCTCCTCCCTCCTTCCTCCTTTTTCTCCCTATATCTCATCTCTTCCCCATTTTTACCTCCTTCCTCTCTCTTTTCTCTCCTCAGCTTCTCTCTCTCTCTCTCTCTCTCTCTCTCCTCCTTTCTCCTCCTCCTCTCTCTCTCTCTCTCTCCATTTTTTCCTCCTTCCCTTCTCTCTCTCTCTGTCTCTCTCTCTCTCTCTCTCTCATCTCTCTTATCTTTCCTTTTTTTCCTCTTTCCTTCTTTCTCTTCTTCTCTTAGTCCTCCTTCCTTCCTTTTCTCTTCTCTCTCTCTCAGTCTTCTTCCTCCTTCCTCTCATCTCTCCCTTGTCTTCCTCCTTCCTCTCTATCTCATCATCTCCTCCTGTCTTTCTCCTCTCTTCCCTCTTCGATCTCTCTCTCTCTCTCCTATTTTTTCTCTCCTTCCTCCTTTCTCTCTCTTTCCTTTCTTCTTCTCTTCTCTATTTATCTCTCCTATTTTTCGATTCTTCCCTTCTTCTCTCCTCTTTTCCTCCTTTCCTTCTTTCTTTCTCTTCTCTTTCTCTCTCTCTCATCTCTCTCCGTCTTTCTCTCCTCCTTCCCTCTCTCTCTCTATCTCTCTCATCTCTCTCACCTCTTTCTCCTCCCCTTCCTCTCTCATCGATCTCTCTCCTTATTTTTCCCCCTTCCTCTTTCTCATCTCTTATCTTCGTCTATCTCCTCCTCCATCCATTCCTTTCATCTTCCCTCCTCCTCCTCCTCCTTCTGATCCTTTCTTCCGTCTTTCTCTCCTCTCCTTTTTTTTCTCTCTTCTTCATTTTTCTTTCTCTGCTCATCTCTCTCTTCTCTCTCTCCTCTCCGTCTTTCTCCTCCTTCCCTTATTTTTCTCTCTTTCCTTTCTCTCTCTCCGTATTTTTCCTTTCCTTTCCTTCATCTTTTCTTCTTGTTTATCTTCTTCTCCGTCTTTATCTTCCTCCTTCCCCTCTCTTTCTTCCTCTCCGTCTTTCTTCCTCCTTCCTTCTTCTTCTCATCTTCCTCCATCTTTATCCCCTTCCTTCCCTCTCTCTCTCTCTCTCTCTCTCTATCTCTCTCTCATCTCTCTCCTCCTTCCTCTCTTCCTTTTTCTCTCTCTCTCTTCTCTCTATCTTCTGTTTTTCTCCTCCTTCCTCTCTCTCTCTATCTCTCCACCTTTCCTCCTTCCCCCTCTCTCTCTTCGTCTTTTTCTCCTTCCTTTCCTCTCTCTTTTCTTTCATCTCTCTCGATCTCTCTTCATTCCTATCTCTTCCATCTCTCCTCCTCCTTCCCTCCCTTCCCTCTCTCTCTCTCATCTCTCTCCGTCTTTCTCCTCCTTCCCTCTCTCTCTCTCTCTCTCTTCTCCTCATCTCCTTCTCCTCCTTCCTCCTTCTTCCTCTCTTCTCCTATCTTTCCTTTTTCCCTCCGTCTCCTTCTTTCTTCATCCTCTTCCGTCTTCTCCTCCTCCTTCCCTCGTTCCTCTGGGCGACTGCATGTGATGTATGAAGCAGGTGGATGACAGGGAAGGGACCCTGTCCTGACCTGCTGTCACGCTACATCTCATCAGTCTAGCACTGAGAGGAGAGGACAGGAGAATAGAGGAGAGGAGGAGTGATATGAGAGGAGGAACAGAGAGGACAGGAGGAATAAACAGGAGATGAGAGGAGAACATAGAAGAGAAATATAGGAGAAAAAGATGAGAGGAAAAACAGAGAGCAGTTGAGGAACAGAGAGGACAGAGTGATAATAGAGAGACACAGAATACAGAGGGTGAATACAGAGGAGAACATGAATAACAACAGGAACAGAGGAGGAGGAACAGAGAGGAGAGAGCAGGAACAGACAGGAGAAATACGACAGACAGTAGGAACAGACAGGAGAAACAGAGCAAAGCACTGCACCACACCGATACGCCCACCAAGGCTCCCAGGATTTAACGAAGGCTGGTAATAACCCAGTCCACTAGACAGATCAAGAGCTTTAAATGGCTACCTACTGAGCAGCACCTCTCTCCTCAGTCTTCTTTCTCCCTGCTACCCTTCTCCCTCCCTCTCTCTTTTCTCCTCCTCTCTCCTCTCCCTCCCTTCCCCCGCTCCTTTCTCTCTTCCTCTCTCTCTCTTCCCTCTATCTCTCCCCTTCTCCCCCTTTCTCTTCTCTCTCTCTCTCCCTCTCTCTCTCTCTCTCTCCCTCCTCTCTCTCTCTTCTCTCTCCCTTTCTTCTCTCTCTCACTTTTCTTTTCTCCTCTCTCTCTTTTTCTCTCTTTTTTTCTCCCTTCCTCTCTCCCCTCTATTCTTCTTCCTCTTCTCTTCTCTTTGCCTTCCTCCCTCTCTCTCTCTCTCTCTCTCTCTTCTCCCTCTTCTTCACCTTTCTTCTCTTCTCTTCTCCTAATTTCTTTTTCTTCTTTTCTCCTTTCTCCTCTTCTCCTCTCTCTCTTCTCTTCTTTCTTCTTCTTTCTCTCTTCTTCTCCTTCTCCTTCCTCTCGAAGAGTTATAATGAAGCACTGCCATTGTCCAGCAAGAGAACGAGATTTAGATGAGCAGAACGGAGAAGAGGTTCATGTATTTATCATAACTAAACAGCAACTTGTTGCTGTGAATATGTCAGTTCTAAACTGAGAAAGTACTCATCAGTAAAATATTGTAAAAGTCACATTATTAGGAACTTATTCTTCTTGCAAAGCATAAACGTTTAAAACAAAAATTATAATACTCTGACTAAACGCTTCACAATAGCTCAGAACTGTCTTTCCTTACAGCTCAGAATCATATCATTCCTTTAACAGCGCCTAGAGCTGTTGTTCCTTCTTCAATTATAATACTCAGAATTGTTGTCATTCCTTTAACAGCTCAGAACTGTTGTCTCTTCCTTTAACAGCTCAGAACTGTTGTCTTTTCCTTTAACAGCTCAGAACTGTTGTTATTCCTTTAAATAGCTCAGAGCTGCTGTCTTTTCCTTCAATTGTACAGCTTCAGAATTGAAAGAGTCATTCTTTTTTAATATTTGAATTGTTGTCTTTCCTTAATAGCTTCAGAATTGTTGTTCTTCTTCAATTATAATAGCTCAGAACTGTTGTCTTTCCTTAATAGGCTCAGAACTGTTGTCTTTCATTTAACAGCTCAGAACTGTTGTCTTTCCTTCCAACTATAAACAGCTCAGAACTGTTGTCATTCCTTTAACAGCTCAGAACTGTTGTCTTTCCTTCAATTATAACAGCTCAGAACTGTTGTCTTCCTCTTCTTAACAGCTCAGAACTGTTGTCATTCCTTTAACAGCTTCAGAACTGTTGTCTCTCCTTCAACGCTATAACAGCTTCAGGAACTGTTGTCATTCCTTTAACAGTCTGCTAGAACTGTTGTCATTCCTTTAAACAGCCTGCAGAATCTATTGTCATTCCTTTAACAGCCTGCAGAACTGTCTGTCTTCCTTTAACAGCCTGTGAACTGTTTGTTCCTTCCTTTAACACCCAGGAACTGTTGTCTTTCCTTTAACAGCTCAGGAACTATTGTCTCTTCCTTTAACAGCCTCAGGAACTGTTATCATTCCTTTTCTCTCTGCATCCACAACGATACATCTCAGAGTCCTGTGCACCACAGCAGAGCACATTGAAAAACAGAAATAACACACAGCTTGTCAGTCCCGTCCAGTAGAAAACAGAGCCACACTGTAAGACACTAACCATAGGCCCATCCAGCTAGCTCAAACCTCACAGTAATCCCTTTCCAGGGCAGCCACCAGCAGGTGTCTCCCCTGCCCCTCTGACAGTCCTCACCCTCCCAGGCTCCCTCCTCCCACCGTCCTCTCCTCTCACAGCACCAGAGGTGGAGGGAGGAGGGAGAGGAGAGAATTGAGATTGAGAGAGGTGGACCTTTAAGACTTTACCAGCTCTCATCGTCCTCCCTCCGCTGCTGCTGCCTAACAAGGCCCACTCAGGCCCTAACACTGACTGTCTGACCTCATGCTTATTGATGAAGACTCTCTGTGATGTCTATCTCTCTGTCTCTCGGTCTCTCTCTCTCTATGTCTCTCTCTCTCTCTGTCTCTCTCTCTCTCTCTCTCTCTGCTCTCTCTCGCTCTCTCTCTCTCTCTCTGTCTCTCTCTCTCTCTCTCTCTCTCTCTCTCTCTCTCTTCTTCTCTTTCTTCTTGCTTCTTCTTGCTTTCTTTTTTCTGATTCTTCCTTCTTCTTCTTCTTCATTTTCCTCTTTCTTCTTGCTTCTTTCTTTTTCTGATCTCTTTCTTTCTCTCCTTTCTTTCTTTCTTCTTTCTTTCTTCTTTCTCTGATCTTCCTTTCTTTCTTTCTTTTTTCGATTCTTTCTCTCTCTTCCGATCTCTTTCTCTCTCTCGCTTCTTTCCGACTCTTTTTCTCTCTCTCTCTTCCGATCTCTCTCCTCTCTCTTCTCTCTCTCTCTTCTCTCTTTTCCGATCTCTTCTTTTTCTTCTCTTACAGCTTTCTTTGCAGATCTTTTCTTCTTTTTCCCGATCTCTTCTTTTCTTCTCGCTTTCTTCAACGATCTTTTCTCACTTTCTCTCTTCTCTCTTTCCGATCTCTCTTTCGATCTCTCTTTCCATCTCTCTCTCTTTCTTAGTTCTGATAATAAACTGTGCACTCTGGCACCTACTACCATAATTCTGCCTAATTGGAACTAAACATTTTGTCTTGTCCGCTCACCCTTCTTAGCTCAGGTCCTCCTTCGTTCACTCTCGATTGAGGGATTTAACAGGTGACATCAATAAGGGATCATATCTTTCACCTGGACTTGGTCTTTCAGTCGGTGTCATAAAAAGAGCAGGTGTTCCAATGTTTGTATAATCAGTGTATATAGAGTAATTTCCATACACTACAATTACTGAGGTTTAATATATAGAGTACTTCACACTACAATTACTGAGGTTTAAACATATAGAGTAATTGTACACACCACAATTACTGAGGTTTAAATATATAGAGTACTGTACACACTACAATTAATTGATATAATATAGAGTACTGTATACACTACAATTACTGAGGTTTAAATATATAGAGGACTGTACACACCATAACCACTGATAACAAACATACAGATAATCGTACACACCACAACCACCGATACCAAACATACATAATCGCGCCACACCGCCAACCACCGACGGCCTAAACATACAAGGCACCTACACACCACAACTGACCGAGTGGCCCAAACATACAGAGCAACTGTACACACCACAACTGATCGAGGCTTCCAAACATACAGATAACCGCAACACACCACAATCACTGGAGGCCTGAACACATAGAGCACCGTACAACACCACAACCACTGAGGTCTAAACATAATAAGAGCACTGCGGCCACACCACAACCACTGAGGCTCTAAATATACAGACACCAAAATATTAATTACAATCATTTCGATAACAAAACATACAGAGCACCGTACACACCACAACCACTGATGGCCTAAACATACAGAGCACCATACACACCACAATCAATCGAGGCTCCAAACATACAGAGCAATTGCACACACCTGCAACCACCATAAACAAAACATAGACACTCATCATAACACTGAGGCCAAACACAGAGCACTGTACACCATAACCACTTCGTGGTCTAAACATACAGAGTGACCGCACACACCACAATCACTGTGGTTAAAAACATAGAGCACTGCACACTACACCACTGAGGCTCCAAACATACAGAGCACTGTACACACCACATAACTGACCGTGGCTCCAAACATATACAGAGCACTGCACACACCACAATCACTGTGGCCTAAAACATACAGAGCACCGTACCATAATTCACAATCACTGATACTAAACATACAGAGCACCGTGGCCACACCACAACCACCGAGGCCTAAACATACAGATACTGCACACACCACAACCACCGAGGCCTAAACACATAGAGCACTGCACACACCACAATCACTGAGGCCCAACATACAGAGCAATTGCACACACCACACCACTGAGGCCTAAAATATATAGATAGACTGTACACACCACACCACTGAGGTTTAAAGATATAGAGCACCATACACACCGCTAACCACTGAGGTGTCTTCCAAACATACAGAGCACCGTACACACCACACCACTGAGGCCAAAACATACAGAGCACCGTACACCGTTAACCACCGAGGCTCAAATATTACAGAGCACCGTACCACACCATAACCACTGCGGTTTAAAACATACAGAGCACCACAACACCACACCACTGTGGCCAAAAACACATATGAGCACCGCACACCACAATCACTGAGGTCTCCAACATATAGAGCACTGTACACACCACAATCACTGTGGTTTAAATATACAGAGCACTGCACACACTACACCACTGTGGTTTAAATATAGAGGACTGTACACACTACAACCACTGAGGTTTCCAAATACAGCAGCACTGTACACACCACAATCACTGATAATTAACATACAGAGCACTGCACACACCACAATCACTGGAGGCTCAAACATACAGAGCACCGTACACACCACACCACTGGAGGCTTCAATGCTAAGAGAGCACACACCACACCACTGAGGCCTAAACATACAGAGCAATCGTACACACCACAATCACTGGGAGGCCTAAACATATAGAGCACCTAATACCACACCACAACCCACCAGGTTTAAAGACATAGAGCACTGTACACACTACAATCACTGAGGTTTAACATAGGAGTAATTGTACACACCATAACCACTGTGGTTTAAAGATATAGAGCACTGTACACACCAGCAATTCACCGATGGTTTCCAACATACAGAGCACCGTACAATAATTACAATCATCGAGGTCAATGATACAGAGCACCATACACACCAATCATCGATAGTCTAAACATACAGAGCACCGCACACACTACAATCACTGAGTATCTAAATATATAGAGCACCGTACACACCACAATCACTGAGGCCCAAACATACAGAGCACCGCACACACCATAATCACTGAGGCCTAAAACATACAGAGCACTGCACACACTACACCACTGAGGCCTAAAACATATAGAGCACTGTACACACCACAATCACTGAGGTTTAAACATATTAGAGCAATTATAATAATTCATAATCACTGAGGTTTAAATATATAGAGTAATTGCACATAATTGAGAACCACTTATAGTAAGCAAACATATATATACTGCACATCACAACACTGAGGTTTAACATATAGAGTACTGTACACACTAAGCAATTCACTGTGGTTTCAAAATATATAGAGTACCGCACACACCACACCACTGTGGTATAAACATATAGAAAGAGTACTGTACACTAACTACAATCACTGAGTAAGCCTAAATATATAGAGTACTGTACACACTACACCACTGATTTTACAAATAAGCCCAACTGACACCTTAATGATAAT
>NC_088406.1:4965566-5008066 GCF_034236695.1 Oncorhynchus nerka
AACCTGTTCTACTAACACACTGAAGCCTCAGTCCCCTCATCCAGCTGGTCCTGAGGTCACTAACCTGTTCTACTAACACACTGAAGCCTCAGTCCCTCATCCAGCTGGTCCTGAGGTCACTAACCTGTTCTACTAACACACTGAAGCCTCAGTCACCTCATCCAGCTGGTCCTGAGGTCACTAACCTGTTCTACTAACACACTGAAGCCTCAGTCCCCTCATCCAGCTGGTCCTGAGGTCACTAACCTGTTCTACTAACACACTGAAGCCTCAGTCCCTCATCCAGCTGGTCCTGAGGTCACTAACCTGTTCTACTAACACACTGAAGCCTCAGTCCCTCATCCAGCTGGTCCTGCTGGAGTTCAGCTGGTCCTAACCTGTTCTACTAACACACTGAAGCCTCAGTCCCTCATCCAGCTGGTCCTGGGGCTGAGTTCACTAACCTGTTCTACTAACACACTGAAGCCTCAGTCCCCTCATCCAGCTGGTCCTGGGCTGAGTTCACTAACCTGTTCTACTAACACACTGAAGCCTCAGTCCCTCATCCAGCTGGTCCTGGGGCTGAGTTCACTAACCTGTTCTACTAACACACTGAAGCCTCAGTCCCCTCATCCAGCTGGTCCTGAGGTCACTAACCTGTTCTACTAACACACTGAAGCCTCAGTCCCTCATCCAGCTGGTCCTGAGGTCACCAACCTGTTCTACTAACACACTGAAGCCTCAGTCCCCTCATCCAGCTGGTCCTGGGGCTGAGTTCACTAACCTGTTCTACTAACACACTGAAGCCTCAGTCCCCTCATCCAGCTGGTCCTGAGGTCACTAACCTGTTCTACTAACACACTGAAGCCTCAGTCCCCTCATCCAGCTGGTCCTGGGGCTGAGGTCACTAACCTGTTCTACTAACACACTGAAGCCTCAGTCCCTCATCCAGCTGGTCCTGAGGTCACTAACCTGTTCTACTAACACACTGAAGCCTCAGTCCCCTCATCCAGCTGGTCCTGAGTTCTCTAACCTGTTCTACTAACACACTGAAGCCTCAGTCCCCTCATCCAGCTGGTCCTGGGGCTGAGTTCACTAACCTGTTCTACTAACACACTGAAGCCTCAGTCCCTCATCCAGCTGGTCCTGGGGCTGAGTTCACTAACCTGTTCTACTAACACACTGAAGCCTCAGTCCCCTCATCCAGCTGGTCCTGGGGCTGGAGTTCACTAACCTGTTCTACTAACACACTGAAGCCTCAGTCCCCTCATCCAGCTGGTCCTGAGGTCACTAACCTGTTCTACTAACACACTGAAGCCTCAGTCCCCTCATCCAGCTGGTCCTGGGCTCACTAACCTGTTCTACTAACACACTGAAGCCTCAGTCCCCTCATCCAGCTGGTCCTGAGTTCACTAACCTGTTCTACTAACACACTGAAGCCTCAGTCCCCCTCATCCAGCTGGTCCTGAGGTCACTAACCTGTTCTACTAACACACTGAAGCCTCAGTCCCCTCATCCAGCTGGTCCTGAGGTCACTAACCTGTTCTACTAACACACTGAAGCCTCAGTCCCCTCATCCAGCTGGTCCTGAGGTCACTAACCTGTTCTACTAACACACTGAAGCCTCAGTCCCCTCATCCAGCTGGTCCTGAGTTCTCTAACCTGTTCTACTAACACACTGAAGCCTCAGTCCCCTCATCCAGCTGGTCCTGGGGCTGAGTTCACTAACCTGTTCTACTAACACACTGAAGCCTCAGTCCCCTCATCCAGCTGGTCCTGGGGCTGAGTTCACTAACCTGTTCTACTAACACACTGAAGCCTCAGTCCCCTCATCCAGCTGGTCCTGGGGCTGGAGTTCACTAACCTGTTCTACTAACACACTGAAGCCTCAGTCCCCTCATCCAGCTGGTCCTGGGCTCACTAACCTGTTCTACTAACACACTGAAGCCTCAGTCCCCTCATCCAGCTGGTCCTGAGGTCACCAACCTGTTCTACTAACACACTGAAGCCTCAGTCCCCTCATCCAGCTGGTCCTGGGGCTGAGTTCACTAACCTGTTCTACTAACACACTGAAGCCTCAGTCCCCTCATCCAGCTGGTCCTGAGGTCACTAACCTGTTCTACTAACACACTGAAGCCTCAGTCCCCTCATCCAGCTGGTCCTGAGGTCACTAACCTGTTCTACTAACACACTGAAGCCTCAGTCCCCTCATCCAGCTGGTCCTGAGTTCTCTAACCTGTTCTACTAACACACTGAAGCCTCAGTCCCCTCATCCAGCTGGTCCTGGGGCTGAGTTCACTAACCTGTTCTACTAACACACTGAAGCCTCAGTCCCCTCATCCAGCTGGTCCTGGGGCTGAGTTCACTAACCTGTTCTACTAACACACTGAAGCCTCAGTCCCCTCATCCAGCTGGTCCTGGGGCTGAGTTCACTAACCTGTTCTACTAACACACTGAAGCCTCAGTCCCCTCATCCAGCTGGTCCTGAGGTCACTAACCTGTTCTACTAACACACTGAAGCCTCAGTCCCCTCATCCAGCTGGTCCTGAGGTCACCAACCTGTTCTACTAACACACTGAAGCCTCAGTCCCCTCATCCAGCTGGTCCTGGGGCTGAGTTCACTAACCTGTTCTACTAACACACTGAAGCCTCAGTCCCCTCATCCAGCTGGTCCTGAGGTCACTAACCTGTTCTACTAACACACTGAAGCCTCAGTCCCCTCATCCAGCTGGTCCTGGGGCTGAGGTCACTAACCTGTTCTACTAACACACTGAAGCCTCAGTCCCCTCATCCAGCTGGTCCTGAGGTCACTAACCTGTTCTACTAACACACTGAAGCCTCAGTCCCCTCATCCAGCTGGTCCTGAGTTCTCTAACCTGTTCTACTAACACACTGAAGCCTCAGTCCCCTCATCCAGCTGGTCCTGGGGCTGAGTTCACTAACCTGTTCTACTAACACACTGAAGCCTCAGTCCCCTCATCCAGCTGGTCCTGGGGCTGAGTTCACTAACCTGTTCTACTAACACACTGAAGCCTCAGTCCCCCTCATCCAGCTGGTCCTGGGGCTGAGTTCACTAACCTGTTCTACTAACACACTGAAGCCTCAGTCCCCTCATCCAGCTGGTCCTGAGGTCACTAACCTGTTCTACTAACACACTGAAGCCTCAGTCCCCTCATCCAGCTGGTCCTGGGCTCACTAACCTGTTCTACTAACACACTGAAGCCTCAGTCCCTCATCCAGCTGGTCCTGAGTTCACTAACCTGTTCTACTAACACACTGAAGCCTCAGTCCCTCATCCAGCTGGTCCTGAGGTCACTAACCTGTTCTACTAACACACTGAAGCCTCAGTCCCCTCATCCAGCTGGTCCTGAGGTCACTAACCTGTTCTACTAACACACTGAAGCCTCAGTCCCCTCATCCAGCTGGTCCTGAGGTCACTAACCTGTTCTACTAACACACTGAAGCCTCAGTCCCCTCATCCAGCTGGTCCTGAGTTCTCTAACCTGTTCTACTAACACACTGAAGCCTCAGTCCCCTCATCCAGCTGGTCCTGGGGCTGAGTTCACTAACCTGTTCTACTAACACACTGAAGCCTCAGTCCCCTCATCCAGCTGGTCCTGGGGCTGAGTTCACTAACCTGTTCTACTAACACACTGAAGCCTCAGTCCCTCATCCAGCTGGTCCTGGGGCTGAGTTCACTAACCTGTTCTACTAACACACTGAAGCCTCAGTCCCCTCATCCAGCTGGTCCTGGGCTCACTAACCTGTTCTACTAACACACTGAAGCCTCAGTCCCCTCATCCAGCTGGTCCTGAGGTCACCAACCTGTTCTACTAACACACTGAAGCCTCAGTCCCCTCATCCAGCTGGTCCTGGGGCTGAGTTCACTAACCTGTTCTACTAACACACTGAAGCCTCAGTCCCCTCATCCAGCTGGTCCTGAGGTCACTAACCTGTTCTACTAACACACTGAAGCCTCAGTCCCTCATCCAGCTGGTCCTGAGGTCACTAACCTGTTCTACTAACACACTGAAGCCTCAGTCCCCTCATCCAGCTGGTCCTGAGTTCTCTAACCTGTTCTACTAACACACTGAAGCCTCAGTCCCCTCATCCAGCTGGTCCTGGGGCTGAGTTCACTAACCTGTTCTACTAACACACTGAAGCCTCAGTCCCCTCATCCAGCTGGTCCTGGGGCTGAGTTCACTAACCTGTTCTACTAACACACTGAAGCCTCAGTCCCCTCATCCAGCTGGTCCTGGGGCTGAGTTCACTAACCTGTTCTACTAACACACTGAAGCCTCAGTCCCCTCATCCAGCTGGTCCTGAGGTCACTAACCTGTTCTACTAACACACTGAAGCCTCAGTCCCCTCATCCAGCTGGTCCTGGGCTCACTAACCTGTTCTACTAACACACTGAAGCCTCAGTCCCTCATCCAGCTGGTCCTGAGTTCACTAACCTGTTCTACTAACACACTGAAGCCTCAGTCCCCTCATCCAGCTGGTCCTGAGGTCACTAACCTGTTCTACTAACACACTGAAGCCTCAGTCCCCTCATCCAGCTGGTCCTGAGGTCACTAACCTGTTCTACTAACACACTGAAGCCTCAGTCCCCTCATCCAGCTGGTCCTGAGGTCACTAACCTGTTCTACTAACACACTGAAGCCTCAGTCCCCTCATCCAGCTGGTCCTGAGTTCTCTAACCTGTTCTACTAACACACTGAAGCCTCAGTCCCCTCATCCAGCTGGTCCTGGGGCTGAGTTCACTAACCTGTTCTACTAACACACTGAAGCCTCAGTCCCTCATCCAGCTGGTCCTGGGGCTGAGTTCACTAACCTGTTCTACTAACACACTGAAGCCTCAGTCCCCTCATCCAGCTGGTCCTGGGGCTGAGTTCACTAACCTGTTCTACTAACACACTGAAGCCTCAGTCCCCTCATCCAGCTGGTCCTGGGCTCACTAACCTGTTCTACTAACACACTGAAGCCTCAGTCCCCTCATCCAGCTGGTCCTGAGGTCACCAACCTGTTCTACTAACACACTGAAGCCTCAGTCCCCTCATCCAGCTGGTCCTGGGGCTGAGTTCACTAACCTGTTCTACTAACACACTGAAGCCTCAGTCCCCTCATCCAGCTGGTCCTGAGGTCACTAACCTGTTCTACTAACACACTGAAGCCTCAGTCCCCTCATCCAGCTGGTCCTGAGGTCACTAACCTGTTCTACTAACACACTGAAGCCTCAGTCCCCTCATCCAGCTGGTCCTGAGTTCTCTAACCTGTTCTACTAACACACTGAAGCCTCAGTCCCCTCATCCAGCTGGTCCTGGGGCTGAGTTCACTAACCTGTTCTACTAACACACTGAAGCCTCAGTCCCCTCATCCAGCTGGTCCTGGGGCTGAGTTCACTAACCTGTTCTACTAACACACTGAAGCCTCAGTCCCCCTCATCCAGCTGGTCCTGGGGCTGAGTTCACTAACCTGTTCTACTAACACACTGAAGCCTCAGTCCCCTCATCCAGCTGGTCCTGAGGTCACTAACCTGTTCTACTAACACACTGAAGCCTCAGTCCCCTCATCCAGCTGGTCCTGGGCTCACTAACCTGTTCTACTAACACACTGAAGCCTCAGTCCCCTCATCCAGCTGGTCCTGAGTTCACTAACCTGTTCTACTAACACACTGAAGCCTCAGTCCCCTCATCCAGCTGGTCCTGAGGTCACTAACCTGTTCTACTAACACACTGAAGCCTCAGTCCCCTCATCCAGCTGGTCCTGAGGTCACTAACCTGTTCTACTAACACACTGAAGCCTCAGTCCCCTCATCCAGCTGGTCCTGAGGTCACTAACCTGTTCTACTAACACACTGAAGCCTCAGTCCCCTCATCCAGCTGGTCCTGAGTTCTCTAACCTGTTCTACTAACACACTGAAGCCTCAGTCCCCTCATCCAGCTGGTCCTGGGGCTGAGTTCACTAACCTGTTCTACTAAACACTGAAGCCTCAGTCCCCTCATCCAGCTGGTCCTGGGGCTGAGTTCACTAACCTGTTCTACTAACACACTGAAGCCTCAGTCCCCTCATCCAGCTGGTCCTGGGGCTGAGTTCACTAACCTGTTCTACTAACACACTGAAGCCTCAGTCCCCTCATCCAGCTGGTCCTGGGCTCACTAACCTGTTCTACTAACACACTGAAGCCTCAGTCCCCTCATCCAGCTGGTCCTGGGGCTGAGTTCACTAACCTGTTCTACTAACACACTGAAGCCTCAGTCCCCTCATCCAGCTGGTCCTGAGGTCACTAACCTGTTCTACTAACACACTGAAGCCTCAGTCCCCTCATCCAGCTGGTCCTGGGGCTGAGGTCACTAACCTGTTCTACTAACACACTGAAGCCTCAGTCCCCTCATCCAGCTGGTCCTGAGGTCACTAACCTGTTCTACTAACACACTGAAGCCTCAGTCCCCTCATCCAGCTGGTCCTGAGTTCTCTAACCTGTTCTACTAACACACTGAAGCCTCAGTCCCCTCATCCAGCTGGTCCTGGGGCTGAGTTCACTAACCTGTTCTACTAACACACTGAAGCCTCAGTCCCCTCATCCAGCTGGTCCTGGGGCTGAGTTCACTAACCTGTTCTACTAACACACTGAAGCCTCAGTCCCTCATCCAGCTGGTCCTGGGGCTGAGTTCACTAACCTGTTCTACTAACACACTGAAGCCTCAGTCCCCTCATCCAGCTGGTCCTGAGGTCACTAACCTGTTCTACTAACACACTGAAGCCTCAGTCCCCTCATCCAGCTGGTCCTGAGGTCACCAACCTGTTCTACTAACACACTGAAGCCTCAGTCCCCTCATCCAGCTGGTCCTGGGGCTGAGTTCACTAACCTGTTCTACTAACACACTGAAGCCTCAGTCCCCTCATCCAGCTGGTCCTGAGGTCACTAACCTGTTCTACTAACACACTGAAGCCTCAGTCCCCTCATCCAGCTGGTCCTGGGGCTGAGGTCACTAACCTGTTCTACTAACACACTGAAGCCTCAGTCCCCTCATCCAGCTGGTCCTGAGGTCACTAACCTGTTCTACTAACACACTGAAGCCTCAGTCCCCTCATCCAGCTGGTCCTGAGTTCTCTAACCTGTTCTACTAACACACTGAAGCCTCAGTCCCCTCATCCAGCTGGTCCTGGGGCTGAGTTCACTAACCTGTTCTACTAACACACTGAAGCCTCAGTCCCCTCATCCAGCTGGTCCTGGGGCTGAGTTCACTAACCTGTTCTACTAACACACTGAAGCCTCAGTCCCCTCATCCAGCTGGTCCTGGGGCTGAGTTCACTAACCTGTTCTACTAACACACTGAAGCCTCAGTCCCCTCATCCAGCTGGTCCTGAGGTCACTAACCTGTTCTACTAACACACTGAAGCCTCAGTCCCCTCATCCAGCTGGTCCTGGGCTCACTAACCTGTTCTACTAACACACTGAAGCCTCAGTCCCCTCATCCAGCTGGTCCTGAGTTCACTAACCTGTTCTACTAACACACTGAAGCCTCAGTCCCCTCATCCAGCTGGTCCTGAGGTCACTAACCTGTTCTACTAACACACTGAAGCCTCAGTCCCCTCATCCAGCTGGTCCTGAGGTCACTAACCTGTTCTACTAACACACTGAAGCCTCAGTCCCCTCATCCAGCTGGTCCTGAGGTCACTAACCTGTTCTACTAACACACTGAAGCCTCAGTCCCCTCATCCAGCTGGTCCTGAGTTCTCTAACCTGTTCTACTAACACACTGAAGCCTCAGTCCCCTCATCCAGCTGGTCCTGGGGCTGAGTTCACTAACCTGTTCTACTAACACACTGAAGCCTCAGTCCCCTCATCCAGCTGGTCCTGGGGCTGAGTTCACTAACCTGTTCTACTAACACACTGAAGCCTCAGTCCCCTCATCCAGCTGGTCCTGGGGCTGAGTTCACTAACCTGTTCTACTAACACACTGAAGCCTCAGTCCCTCATCCAGCTGGTCCTGGGCTCACTAACCTGTTCTACTAACACACTGAAGCCTCAGTCCCCTCATCCAGCTGGTCCTGAGGTCACCAACCTGTTCTACTAACACACTGAAGCCTCAGTCCCCTCATCCAGCTGGTCCTGGGGCTGAGTTCACTAACCTGTTCTACTAACACACTGAAGCCTCAGTCCCCTCATCCAGCTGGTCCTGAGGTCACTAACCTGTTCTACTAACACACTGAAGCCTCAGTCCCCTCATCCAGCTGGTCCTGGGCTCACTAACCTGTTCTACTAACACACTGAAGCCTCAGTCCCCTCATCCAGCTGGTCCTGAGGTCACTAACCTGTTCTACTAACACACTGAAGCCTCAGTCCCCTCATCCAGCTGGTCCTGGGGCTGAGTTCACTAACCTGTTCTACTAACACACTGAAGCCTCAGTCCCCTCATCCAGCTGGTCTTGAGGTCACTAACCTGTTCTACTAACACACTGAAGCCTCAGTCCCCTCATCCAGCTGGTCCTGGGCTGAGTTCACTAACCTGTTCTACGAACACACTGAAGCCTCAGTCCCCTCATCCAGCTGGTCCTGAGGTCACTAACCTGTTCTACTAACACACTGAAGCCTCAGTCCCCTCATCCAGCTGGTCCTGGGCTCACTAACCTGTTCTACTAACACACTGAAGCCTCAGTCCCCTCATCCAGCTGGTCCTTCACTAACCTGTTCTACTAACACACTGAAGCCTCAGTCCCCTCATCCAGCTGGTCCTGGGCTCACTAACCTGTTCTACTAACACACTGAAGCCTCAGTCCCCTCATCCAGCTGGCTGAGGGTTCTACTCCTGAAGCCTCAGTCCCCTCATCCAGCTGGTCCTGGGCTGAGTTCACTAACCTGTTCTATTAACACACTGAAGCCTCAGTCCTCTCATCCAGCTGGTCTGGGGCTGAGGTCACTAACCTGTTCTACTAACACACTGAAGCCTCAGTCCCCTCATCCAGCTGGTCCTGGGCTGAGTTCACTAACCTGTTCTACTAACACACTGAAGCCTCAGTCCCCTCATCCAGCTGGTCCTGGGCTCACTAACCTGTTCTACTAACACACTGAAGCCTCAGTCCCCTCATCCAGCTGGTCCTGGGCTCACTAACCTGTTCTACTAACACACTGAAGCCTCAGTCCCCTCATCCAGCTGGTCCTGGGCTCACTAACCTGTTCTACTGACACACTGAAGCCTCAGTCCCCTCATCCAGCTGGTCCTGGGCTCACTAACCTGTTCTATTAACACACTGAAGCCTCAGTCCCCTCATCCAGCTGGTCCTGGGGCTGAGTTCACTAACCTGTTCTACTAACACACTGAAGCCTCAGTCCCCTCATCCAGCTGGTCCTGGGGCTGAGTTCACTAACCTGTTCTACTAACACACTGAAGCCTCAGTCCCCTCATCCAGCTGGTCCTGGGGCTGAGTTCACTAACCTGTTCTACTAACACACTGAAGCCTCAGTCCCCTCATCCAGCTGGTCCTGGGAGGTCACTAACCTGTTCTACTAACACACTGAAGCCTCAGTCCCTCATCCAGCTGGTCCTGGGCTCACTAACCTGTTCTACTAACACACTGAAGCCTCAGTCCCCTCATCCAGCTGGTCCTGAGGTCACTAACCTGTTCTACTAACACACTGAAGCCTCAGTCCCCTCATCCAGCTGGTCCTGGGGCTGAGTTCACTAACCTGTTCTACTAACACACTGAAGCCTCAGTCCCCTCATCCAGCTGGTCCTGAGGTCACTAACCTGTTCTACTAACACACTGAAGCCTCAGTCCCCTCATCCAGCTGGTCCTGGGGCTGAGGTCACTAACCTGTTCTACTAACACACTGAAGCCTCAGTCCCCTCATCCAGCTGGTCCTGGGGCTGAGTTCACTAACCTGTTCTACGAACACACTGAAGCCTCAGTCCTCTCATCCAGCTGGTCCTGAGTTCACTAACCTGTTCTACTAACACACTGAAGCCTCAGTCCCCTCATCCAGCTGGTCCTGGGCTCACTAACCTGTTCTACTAACACACTGAAGCCTCAGTCCCCTCATCCAGCTGGTCCTGGGCTCACTAACCTGTTCTACTAACACACTGAAGCCTCAGTCCCCTCATCCAGCTGGTCCTGGGCTCACTAACCTGTTCTACTAACACACTGAAGCCTCAGTCCCCTCATCCAGCTGGTCCTGAGGTCACTAACCTGTTCTACTGACACACTGAAGCCTCAGTCCCCTCATCCAGCTGGTCCTGGGCTCACTAACCTGTTCTATTAACACACTGAAGCCTCAGTCCCCTCATCCAGCTGGTCCTGGGGCTGAGTTCACTAACCTGTTCTACTAACACACTGAAGCCTCAGTCCCCTCATCCAGCTGGTCCTGGGGCTGAGTTCACTAACCTGTTCTACTAACACACTGAAGCCTCAGTCCCCTCATCCAGCTGGTCCTGGGGCTGAGTTCACTAACCTGTTCTACTAACACACTGAAGCCTCAGTCCCCTCATCCAGCTGGTCCTGAGGTCACTAACCTGTTCTACTAACACACTGAAGCCTCAGTCCCCTCATCCAGCTGGTCCTGGGCTCACTAACCTGTTCTACTAACACACTGAAGCCTCAGTCCCCTCATCCAGCTGGTCCTGAGGTCACTAACCTGTTCTACTAACACACTGAAGCCTCAGTCCCCTCATCCAGCTGGTCCTGGGGCTGAGTTCACTAACCTGTTCTACTAACACACTGAAGCCTCAGTCCCCTCATCCAGCTGGTCCTGAGGTCACTAACCTGTTCTACTAACACACTGAAGCCTCAGTCCCCTCATCCAGCTGGTCCTGGGGCTGAGGTCACTAACCTGTTCTACTAACACACTGAAGCCTCAGTCCCCTCATCCAGCTGGTCCTGGGGCTGAGTTCACTAACCTGTTCTACGAACACACTGAAGCCTCAAAACTCATCCAGCTGGTCCTGAGGTCACTAACCTGTTCTACTAACACACTGAAGCCTCAGTCCCCTCATCCAGCTGGTCCTGGGCTCACTAACCTGTTCTACTAACACACTGAAGCCTCAGTCCATTCATCCAGCTGGTCCTGGGCTCAAACCTGTTCTACTAACACACTGAAGCCTCAGTCCCCTCATCCAGCTGGTCCTGAGGTCACTAACATTACCTATTAAACACTGAAGCCTCAGCAACACCTCATCCAGCTGGTCCTGGGGCTGAGTTCACTAACCTGTTCTACTAACACACTGAAGCCTCAGTCCCCTCATCCAGCTGGTCCTGGTCCTAACCCTAACCAAAATACAACACAGTCAAATCAAAACTACATTACCTATTGGGAAACACAGACACAAAGCAACACTACATTACCTATTGGGAAACACAAACACAAAGCAACACTACATTACCTATTGGGAAACACAAGAAACACTACATTACCTATTGGGAAACACAAGCATAAAGCAACACTACATTACCTATGGGGAAATACAAACAACACTACATTACCTATTGGGAAACACAGGCACAAAGCAACACTACATTACCTATTGGGAAACACAGGCACAAAGCAACACTGCATTACCTATTGGGAAACACAAGCACAAAGCAACGCTACATTACCTATTGGGAAACACACGCACAAAGCAACGCTACATTACCTATTGGGAAACACAGGCACAAAGCAACACTACATTACCTATTGGGAAACACAGGCACAAAGCAACACTACATTACCTATTGGGAAACACAAGCACAAAGCAACACTACATTACCTATTGGGAAACACAAGCACAACGCAACACTACATTACCTATTGGGAAACACAAGCACAAAGCAAAACTACATTACCTATTGGGAAACACAAGCACAAAGCAACACTACATTACCTATTGGGAAACACAAAGCAACACTACATTACCTATTGGGAAACACAAAGCAACACTACATTACCTATTGGGAAACACAAGCACAAAGCAACACTACATTACCTATTGGGAAACACAAAGCAACACTACATTACCTATTGGGAAACACTAAGCAACACTACATTACCTTTTGGGAAACACAAGCACAAAGCAACACTACATTACCTATTGGGAAACACAAAGCAACACTACATTACCTATTGGGAAACACAAGCAACACTACATTACCTATTGGGAAACACAAGCACAAAGCAAAACGCAGTGCTATCTGGCCGTATATCAGCAGTACACTGTGGCTAACTATTTGACCATGGTTACTGATCAAAACCTTAGAAGAACCTTGAATAAGTTCAGCCTTAGTGAACACAGCCTTGGAAAGGGTAGACAGAACAGAATAAGTACAGCCTTAGTGAGCACAGCCTTGGAAAGGGTAGACAGAACAGAAGAAGTACAGCCTTAGTGAGCACAGCCTTGGAAAGGGTAGACAGAACAGAAGAAGTACAGCCTTAGTGAGCACAGCCTTGGAAAGGGTAGACAGAACAGAATAAGCACAGCCTTAGTGAGCACAGCCTTGGAAAGGGTAGACAGAACAGAATAAGTACAGCCTTAGTGAACACAGCCTTGGAAAGGGTAGACAGAACAGAAGAAGTACAGCCTTAGTGAGCACAGCCTTGGAAAGGGTAGACAGAACAGAAGAAGTACAGCCTTAGTGAGCACAGCCTTGGAAAGGGTAGACAGAACAGAAGAAGTACAGCCTTAGTGAACACAGCCTTGGAAAGGGTAGACAGAACAGAAGAAGTACAGCCTTAGTGAGCACAGCCTTGGAAAGGGTAGACAGAACAGAATAAGTACAGCCTTAGTGAGCACAGCCTTGGAAAGGGTAGACAGAACAGAATAAGTACAGCCTTAGTGAGCACAGCCTTGGAAAGGGTAGACAGAACAGAATAAGTACAGCCTTAGTGAGCACAGCCTTGGAAAGGGTAGACAGAACAGAATAAGTACAGCCTTAGTGAGCACAGCCTTGGAAAGGGTAGACAGAAAAAGCTGGCTATCAACAGAAGAAAAGCTGTGGATCACTGCATTGTGAATGGATTAGGGTTATCTGGCCCTGAGAGGCTGTGGATCACTGCATTGTGAATGGATTAGGGTTATCTGGCCCTGAGAGGCTGTGGATCACTGCATTGTGAATGGATTAGGGTTATCTGGCCCTGAGAGGCTGTGGATCACTGCCTTATGAATGGATTAGGGTTATCTGGCCCTGAGAGGCTGTGGATCACTGCCTTGTGAATGGATTAGGGTTATCTGGCCCTGAGAGGCTGTGGATCACTGCCTTGTGAATGGATTAGGGTTATCTGGCCCTGAGAGGCTGTGGATCACTGCCTTATGAATGGATTAGGGTTATCTGGCCCTGAGAGGAAAGGCGGTGGATCAAATCAAATCAAATCAAATGTATTTATATAGCCCTTCGTACATCAGCTGATATCTCAAAGTGCTGTACAGAAACCCAGCCTAAAACCCCAAACAGCAAACAATGCAGGTGTAGAAGCACTGTGGCTAGGAAAAACTCCATAGAAAGGCCAAAACCTAGGAAGAAACCTAGAGAGGAACCAGGCTATGTGGGGTGGCCAGTCCTCTTCTGGCTGTGCCGGGTGGAGATTATAACAGAACATGGCCAAGATGTTCAAATGTTCATAAATGACCAGCATGGTCGAATAATAATAAGGTAGAACAGTTGAAACTGGAGCAGCAGCACGGCCAGGTGGACTGGGGACAGCAAGGAGTCATCATGTCAGGTAGTCCTGGGGCATGGTCTCTCTCCGAGAGAGAGAAAGAAAGAGAGAAGGAGAGAATTAGAGAACGCACACTTAGATTCACACAGGACACCGAATAGGACAGGAGAAGTACTCCAGATATAACAAACTGCATCACTGCATTGTGAAAAAAACAGAGCCCTCATAAAATGCACCAAACACACAATAATTAGAGAACACTATTTCCCCCAAATTTGAAATGATAATTCAGTCTGCCAATCAGAGTAGAGGACAAGGAGAGCTGTAGGTTGGCAGCAAGACAAGATGAGGGACGGATAGTGACAATAATGATATCTAGCATTATTAGCATCTAGTCCATTATATTTTCATCCCCCCCTTTTAAAGCCATTATAATAGATCTAGTCCATTACAATATTTGCTTCTACAGCTGAAATGACGATTATGATGTGGTTGATGATGTGGATGATGATGATGGTGTAGATGATGATGATGATGTAGATGATGATTTTGTCATGACGTTGGCCTGAGGGTAGGTTTATGACAGTCATAAATACCTCTTCCCCCCTTTTTCCTCTCTCTACCCTACTGATGTTACATTTGCAAACACCTTGGTTAACATAGAGATTCTGGGAACATCAGAAGGTGGGGGGAAATTAACTATATTCTGGTAATACGACCAATTTGAACATATGCGGTGGTACTTAATGAATATGATGTCAGTTCGGTTGTCATCTGAGACATTCTCATCAATGATAAGATGACATAAACTCTACAGTGGAAAGTCTACACATCAGAGTTATCGGATTCACATGGAATTGTTGTAATTTAAATGTTTGAATATGAAATTATTCGTGATGAAATGTGATATGTCATGACATGTCATATCACTTACTCCGGCATAGCCAAAGACACGACAATGTTGATGATGATGTGGTTAATGACGATGATGAGGATGATGATGATGATGAGGTTAATGATGATGATGATGATGTAGATGATGTGGTTAATGATGATGATGATGTAGATGATGTGGTTAATGATGATGATGATGATGTAGATTATGTGGTTAATGATGATGATGATGTAGATGATGTGGTTAATGATGATGATGATGATCATGATGATGATGATGATGATGTGATTGATGATGATGATGATGATGTGGTTGATGATGATGATGATGATGATGATCATGATGATGATGATGATGTGATTGATGATGATGATGATGATGTGGTTGATGATGATGATGATGATGATGTGGTTGATGATGATGATGATGATGATGTGATTGATGATGATGATGATGATGATGTGGTTGATGATGATGATGATGATGTGATTGATGATGATGATGATGATGTGGTTGATGATGATGATGATGATGATGATGTGATTGATGATGATGATGATGATGATGATGTGGTTGATGATGATGATGATGATGTGGTTGATGATGATGTGGTTGATGATGATGTGGTTGATGATGATGTGGTTGATGATGATGATGATGTGATTGATGATGATGATGATGATGTGGTTGATAATGATGTGGTTGATGATGATGTGGTTGATGATGATGATGATGATGATGTGGTTGATGATGATGTGGTTGATGATGATGATGATGATGTGGTTGATGATGATGATGTGGTTGATGATGATGATGTGGTTGATGATGATGATGATGTGGTTGATGATGATGTGGTTGATGATGATGATGTGGTTGATGATGATGAGGATGTTGATGTGGTTGATGATGATGATGTGGTTGATGATGATGATGTGGTTGATGATGATGTGGTTGATGATGATGTGGTTGATGATGATGATGATGTGGTTGATGATGATGAGGATGTTGATCATGATGATGATGTGGTTGATGATGATGTGGTTGATGATGATGTGGTTGATGATGATGAGGATGTTGATCATGATGATGATGTGGTTGATGATGATGATGTGGTTGATGATGATGATGTGGTTGATGATGATGAGGATGTTGATCATGATGATGTGGTTGATGATGATGATGTGGTTGATGATGATGAGGATGTTGATCATGATGATGATGTGGTTGATGATGATGAGGATGTTGATCATGATGATGTGGTTGATGATGAGGATGTTGATCATGATGATGATGTGGTTGATGATGATGATGTGGTTGATGATGATGAGGATGTTGATCATGATGATGATGTGGTTGATGATGATGTGGTTGATGATGATGTGGTTGATGATGATGAGGATGTTGATCATGATGATGATGTGGTTGATGATGATGATGTGGTTGATGATGATGAGGATGTTGATCATGATGATGATGAGGATGTTGATCATGATGATGATGTGGTTGATGATGATGATGATCATGATGATGATGATGATGTGGTTGATGATGATGATGATGATGATGTGGTTGATGATGATGATGATGTGGTTGATGATGATGAGGATGTTGATGATGATGATGATGATGATGATGTGGTCCATAAGTTCTGAATTAGATGACATGTTTATTATGAAAACACAGCTGTTATGGTCATACCTCCACACCAGTTTGAATGTTTGTTTAAAAAGTATTTTATCCAAGCTCGCAACTTGGTCTAAGAGCATTTCGTATTATTATGTACATAATCCCGAGACTATATTAGTATGATTTAGTATGTTACGTTTGATATGATTACATAAAACAGATGGTTACTTAAGGAAAAAACGAAAGTAGGGTGGTTGGTAGGTCTATAATGTAAACGTCTAGCAACCTAAAGATTGCGAGTTTGAATCTCATCTAATCTCTTGATAATGAGCAACTACTTACTGCTTTTGAGCTACTTTGGACCTACTTAGCATGTTAGCTAACCCTTCCCTTTCCCCAAACCCTAACTTTAACCCTTTTAGCTAACCCTAACCTTTAACCTAACTCCTACACTTAACCCTAACCCCTAGCAACCTAGCTAGAATTTGTAACATATCATACGTTTTGCAAATTCATAACATATTGTACATGTTTGAACATGTGTATAATTTAACACGTTGTGACAATTCGTAACATATTGTACGTTTTGCGAATCCGGGGTAAATAATACGAATTACGTAACATATCATCCAAAATGGATGATGGACACCCACAAATGAATACATACTTTAACGACCCTGGGTTTATAAGAAACGTAACATATCATACTAAATGGAATGTCCCGATTTTAATAAGTAAAGAATAATACGAAATGCAATGATACCAGGTTGAAGCTCAGTATACTATTTCTTCAACAACAAAGTAGTGTGTCTTGCGAAATATATCGACTTGTTTGCACAATGACATCTGCCAAGGCCAATAACATACTTAAATCATCAGCCTCAATATATCGTTCAACTGTTGCGCGAGAAGAGTGGCATGAATGCAACTGCGCGTAAAACTGAAGCCTCCGCCACTCCCTCTCTCTCCTTCGATCAACCTCGTCTCGTACACTGCCTGTGAAGATATAACAGTGTAGTTATCTGTAAACACAGACCTCCGCTGTTCAAGGAGTGTGCTCACATCTCTCATTCCCTCTCCGCGTTAGTAGTGTAGGAGAGCTCTCCAGCCTCTGAAGTGGCTTCGCTCAAACGCAGCAGCGCGGTCATCCGAGGAGACAGAGAAGAGAGCAGGACCAGGTGCATATCGCCAATTCCTCAAGGATGGAGGTAAGAAACAGTTGTTAACAAGTTTAGAATGAAGTGTTTGGACAGTAGGATTTCGTTGTAGATAAAACAAATATTCACGGAACTCAACTCTGCTGAAGTTGGTTTAACAACTTGTGGAAGTAGACTCTGTCGCCTTGGAAATGTGGAGTTGTTGGCTACAATTCTCTGCGGTGCGAAGTTATATCACAACATATTTGCTTTGTATTTAATGTAAATCTACTTTTCATTGGGGATAAAATTGACTTTCTAATATTGGCTAGTTAAGCCACCCTGTACTTATTTCTGTGAATAATCTCTGATTCACATTTTATCAGTGGTGGAAAAAGTCCCCAATTGTCATAGGTTACTTTAGTAAAAGTGAAAGTCACCCAGTAAAATACTACCTGAGTAAAAGTCTAACCATCAAAAGTAAATGTTATTGCTAAAATCATTTTAAATTCCTAGCAAACCAGACAGCACCATTTTCTTGTTTTTCCTTGTATTTACTGATAGCCAGAGGGACACGCCAACACTCAGGCATGACAAACGAAGCATTTGTGTTTAGTGAGTCCTCCAGATCAGAGGCAGTAGGGATGACCAGGGATGTTCTCTGTTTAGTGAGTCCTCCAGATCAGAGGCAGTAGGGATGACCAGGGATGTTCTCTGTTTAGTGAGTCCACCAGATCAGAGGCAGTAGGGATAACCAGGGATGTTCTCTGTTTAGTGAGTCCTCCAGATCAGAGGCAGTAGTGATGACTAGGGATGTTCTCTGTTTAGTGAGTCCTCCAGATCAGAGGCAGTAGTGATGACCAGGGATGTTCTCTGTTTAGTGAGTCAGTCAGATCAGAGGCAGTAGGGATGACCAGGGATGTTCTCTGTTTAGTGAGTCCTCCAGATCAGAGGCAGTAGTGATGACCAGGGATGTTCTCTGTTTAGTGAGTCCTCCAGATCAGAGGCAGTAAGGATGACCAGGGATGTTCTCTGTTTAGTGAGTCCTCCAGATCAGAGACAGTAGGGATGACCAGGGATGTTTCTCTTGATAAGTGTGTGAATTAGACCATTTTCCTGTCCTGATAAGCATTCAGAATGGAACGAGTAAAAAGTATAAGATTTTCTTTAGGAATGTAGTGAAATTAAAGTAAAAGTTGTCAAATATAAATAGTAAAGTACAGATACCCCCCCCCCTCCAAAAAAAACGACTTAAGTAGTACTTTAAAGTATTTTTTACTGAAGTACTTTATACCATTGCAATTGTATAACCATTTAACTAAGCATAGCACATCCAGTCAAGTGACTTGGTCACAGCCTACTGGAAACAGGCGTCAATTCAACGTCCATTTCATTTCATTGAAACAGCGCTGATTCAATCAGTGTGTTCCCAGTGGGAGGGTTACATACACAAAACATCCATACAGTCAATCATTGTTGTGAGCATCGACGACCCACACTCTGATAACTGGAGAGACACTCACATGATACTCGGGGGTACATCCCAAATGGCCAACCTATTCACTACGTAGTGCACTACTGTCCCACCTGGGCAAGAGGAATACCTACAGTTGAAGACTCCAAACTAAGTGGTATGTAAACTTCAGACTTCAACTGTAGGTATTCCTCTTGTCCAGGTGGGACAGTAGTACACTACGTAGGGAATAGGACGGCTATTTGTGATGTACCCCTGAGTATCATGTGAGTGTCTCTCCAGAATACCTCATGTGAGAATTCTGTTCATTGACTACAGCTCAGCCTTCAGCACCGTAGTACCCTCCAAGCTCATCATCAAGCTCGGGGTCCTGGGTTTGAACCCCGCCTTATGCAAACTGGGTCATGGACTTCCCGACGGGCCGCCACCCCGTCGGTAAAGGTAGGAAACAACAACCTCCACTTCGCTGATCCTCAACACTGGGGCCCCACAAGGGTGCGTGCTCAGCCCCCTCCTGTACTTCCTGTTCACCCATGACTGTGTGCCCACGCCTCCAACACAATCATCAAGTTTGCAGACGACACAACCATAGTAGGCCTGATTACCAACAATGTCGAGACTTCCTACAGGGAGGAGGTGAGGGCCCTGGTGGAGTGGTGCCAGGAAAGTAACCTCTCCCTCAACATCAACGAAACGAAGGAGCTGATCATGGACTTCAGGAAACAGAAGAGGGAGCACGCCCCCTATCCACATCGACGGAACCGCAGTGGAGAAGGTGGGAAGTTTTAAGTTCCTCGGCGTACACATCACTGACAAACTGAAATGATCCACCCACACAGACAGTGTGATGAAGAAGGTGCAATAGCGCCTCTTCAACCTCAGGAGGCTGACGAAATTTGGCTTGTCACCTAAAACCCTCACATACTTTTACAGATGCGCAATTGAGAGCATCCTGTCGGGCTGTATCACCGCCTGGTACGGCAACTGCACCGTCCACAACCGTAAGGCTCTCCAGAGGGTAGTGAGGTCTACGCAACGCATCACCGGGGGAAAACTACCTGCCCTCCAGGACACCTACACCACCCGATGTTACAGGAAGGCCATAAAGATCATCAAGGACAGCAACCACCCGAGCCACAGCCTGTTCACCCCGCTATCATCCAGAAGGCGAGGTCAGTACAGGTGCATCAAAGCTGGGACCGAGAGACTGATAATCAGCTTGTATCTCAATGCCATCAGACTGTTAAATAGCCATCACTAGCCAGCTACCACCTGGTTACTCAACCCTACACCTTAGAGGTTGCTGCCCTACATACCTAGACATGGAATCACTGGTCACTAATAATGTTTACATACTGCTTTACTCACCTCATATGTATATACTGTATTTAATCACTCTGACATTGCTCATCCTAATATTTAAACATTTCTTAATTCCATTAATTTTACTTTTAGATTTGTGTGTATTGTTGTGAATTGTTAGATACTATTGCACTTTTAGAGCTAGAAACACAAGCATTTCGCTACACCCGCAATAACATCTGCTAACCATGTGTATGTGACCAATAACATCTGCTAAATATGGGCATGTGACCAATAACATCTGTTAAATATGGGCATGTGACCAATAACATCTGCTAAATATGTGCATGTGACCAATAACATCTGCTAAATATGGACCAATAACATCTGCTAAATATGTGACCAATAACATCTGTTAAATATGGACCAATAACATCTGCTAAATATGTGCATGTGACCAATAACATCTGCTAAATATGTGCATGTGACCATTTGATTGACTGAGTCATATGGGCCCTGGTCAAAAGTAGTTCACCGTGTACGGGATAGGGTGCCGTTTGGGACACAACTTCAGCAGAGTTATAAATCTGTCCCCATGAAGAGAACAGAGAACAGAGAACAGAGAACAGGGAACAGGGAACAGAGAACAGGGAACAGGGAACAGAGAACAGAGAACAGGGAACAGAGAACAGGGAACAGAGAACAGAGAACAGAGAACAGAGAACAGAGAACAGAGAACAGGGAACAGGGAACAGGGAACAGGGAACAGGGAACAGAGAACAGGAACAGGGAATCCAAGATCCAACAAGTTGTTTACTATTTTGTAATGAAAAATCCATGAAGTCAGCTGAGTTCTCTAAAAATCAATTTGCTGTTTCTCTTCTCTCTCTCTCTCTTCTCTCTCATGGACTTGCCGTCTCGACCTCTGAATGCTCTGGCTATGAAAAGCCAACTGACATTTACTCCTGAGGTACTGACCTGTTGCACCCTTCAAACCACTGTGGTTATTATTTGACCCTGCTGGTCATCTATGAACGTCTTGATTAACGATCTGGTCTTAATGGACAGGTGCTCTTAAAATCTCCACCCGATTGATCAAATTAAATGTTTTGTAACACCAAAACTAGCTGCCCACCAACGTGAAAGGAGACGAAAGAATAACTTGACTGCAGTATTGAAACACATCAACCTGAGATGTTTTGAAACGCGACATCGTGTGTTGTAACACCAGTTAATCATGTGTTGTGTAACACCTTGCCAGGGACTGGGAGACCTGCCTCAAAAAGGTTCAAAACACTCATTTGGTGTTTCGTGTTCTGTTTAGTACAGAATTAGATAAGCTTTCTCTCCCTCTATAGCTTCTAAACACTATGATGGTGTTTCACCTCCTGTCTAGTACAGAATTAGATAAGCTTTCTCTCTCTCTCTATAGCTTCTAAACACTATGATGGTGTTTCACCTCCTGTCTAGTGAAGAATTAGATCGCTCCTTCTGGAATATTCTAATGGTTAACATTGGTTTATGTATCTGATCATTTGCCAGTTTTAACCATTTTTGGCAGGCATTGTTGAGCACAGTGCTCCAACCACCAGCGGTGACTAGAGGTTTCACCAATGATGTACGTACATGTATATGAACCCTGCATTGTTAATTGCTGTGTATTGGCCATTGACAGGCTTTGAAGCCTCCGGTCGGCCATATTGGTACTCCCCAGTATCGGCCATATTGGTACTCCCCAGTAGGAACAGTTCTCCATAGGAATGGATGGAATTCTATTTCAATTAAATGTTTCAAGGACAAAATTACATGTATTTAAGTATTACTTTGTTGGAGTGGGGACAATAACATTAGTAACCCCCCCCCCCCCCCCCCCAAAAAAAAAAAAAATATATTAAGGACATTTTTTAAAATATATTTTTACATTTTAAATGTTAATGTTTAGCTCACATGATTTTAAAGTATGCATTAAAATGTCTGTAATATAATAAACATGAACAAAAATTAATGTAGGCATTAAAAAATCTGCTTCTATAGCTTTACTATTTTTTTTTTTTTACAATGGAAAAGGAGTGCCAAGATGGCTGCCTTTTGTGGCTTCAATACAGCACCTCCTGTCAGTCATCCAGGGTTTATGCACATCATTGGGTTTTACAGCAAGTGTTGCAGGATACTATGGAAGTCCAAACAGGACATATGAAGAAAAAAGTAGTTCCCTATTTATCTCGCGATCACTACATAACTGTTCTTAATATATATATTTATTTTTTTTGGGGGGTTAGGCTGGGTTTCTGCATCACTCTTTGGGGGGGTTAGGCTGGGTTTCTGCATCACTCTTTGGGGGGGAGGTTAGGCTGGGTTTCTGCATTGCTTGCTCTTTGGGGGGTTAGGCTGGGTTTCTGCATTGCTTGCTCTTTGGGGGGGGGTTAGGCTGGGTTTCTGCATTGCTTGCTCTTTTGGGGGTGGGGGTTAGGCTGGGTTTCTGCATTGCTTGCTCTTTGGGGGGGGGTTAGGCTGGGTTTCTGCATTGCTTGCTCTTTGGGGAGGGGGGTTAGGCTGGGTTTCTGCATAGCTTGCTCTTTGGGGGGGGGGGTTAGGCTGGGTTTCTGCATTGCTTGCACTTTGGGGGGGGTTAGGCTGGGTTTCTGCATTGCTTGCTCTTTGGGGGGTTAGGCTGGGTTTCTGCATTGCTTGCTCTTTGGGGAGGGGGGTTAGGCTGGGTTTCTGCATTGCTTGCTCTTTGGGGGGGGGGTTAGGCTGGGTTTCTGCATTGCTTGCTCTTTGGGGGGTTAGGCTGGGTTTCTGCATTGCTTGCTCTTTGGGGAGGCGCTGGGAGGTTAGGCTGGGTTTCTGCATTGCTTGCTCTTTGGAGAGGGGGGTTAGGCTGGGTTTCTGCATTGCTTGCTCTTTGGGGAGGGGGTTAGGCTGGGTTTTTCTGCATTGCTTGCTCTTTGGGGAGGGGGGGGTTAGGCTGGGTTTCTGCATTGCTTGCTCTTTGGGGAGGGGGGTTAGGCTGGGTTTCTGCTTTGCTTGCTATTTGGGGAGGCTGGGGGGTTAGGCTGGGTTTCTGCATTGCTTGCTCTTTGGGGGGGGGGTTAGGCTGGGTTTCTGCATTGCTTGCTCTTTGGGGAGGGGGGTTAGGCTGGGTTTCTGCATTGCTTGCTCTTTGGGGGGGGTTAGGCTGGGTTTCTGCATTGCTTGCTCTTTGGAGGGGGTTAGGGGGTTAGGCTGGGTTTCTGCATTGCTTGCTCTTTGGGGAGGGGGGTTAGGCTGGGTTTCTGCATTGCTTGCTCTTTGGGGAGGGGGGGGGTTAGGCTGGGTTTCTGCTTTGCTTGCTCTTTGGGGGGGGGGTTAGGCTGGGTGTCTGCATTGCTTGCTCTTTGGGGAGGGGGGTTAGGCTGGGTTCTGCTTTGCTTGCTCTTTGGGGAGGGGGTTAGGCTGGGTTTCTGCATTGCTTGCTATTTGGGGAGGGGGTTAGGCTGGGTTTCTAGGCTGGGTTTCTGCATTTGCTTGCTCTTTGGGGGGGGGGGTTAGGCTGGGTTTCTGCATTGCTTGCTCTTTGGGGAGGGGGTTAGGCTGGGTTTCTGCATTGCTTGCTCTTTGGGGAGGGGGTTAGGCTGGGTTTCTGCATTGCTTGCTCTTTGGGGGGGGGTTAGGCTGGGTTTCTGCATTGCTTGCTCTTTGGGGGGGGGTTAGGCTGGGTTTCTGCATTGCTTGCTCTTTGGGGAGCGGGGGTTAGGCTGGGTTAGGCTGGGTTTCTGCATTGCTTGCTCTTTGGGGGCGGGGTTAGGCTGGGTTTCTGCATTGCTTGCTCTTTGGGGAGGGGGGGTTAGGGCTGGGTTTCTGCTTTGCTTGCTCTTTGGGGAGGGGGGTTAGGCTGGGTTTCTGCTTTGCTTGCTCTTTGGGGGGGGTTAGGCTGGGTTTCTGCATTGCTTGCTCTTTGGGGAGGGGGGGGGGGTACTAATGTTACTGGGCAGGACCAATATGGCCGACCGGTGGCTTCAAAGCCTGTCAATGGCCAATACACAGCAATTAACAACGTTGTTTTGTTGTTTTGTCGAGATCACGAGATAATCTAAAGTACCATCATCCATTGATCTGTTCAGATGCACGACAACCAAACATAGAGAACTGAGGGATATGAACTCGTTGGAAAGTCTAGTTTTCATCTCTTTGCCCTTTCTATCTTGACGTGTCTCTGTTTTCAGAGTATTGTGTGGGCAATTCAACATTTTAAGACTTAATTCATTAATATTTTTTTACATAATGTTATATGCATGTTTGCGGGGGTGAAAAAAAGAAGAAAAAAAGTCTAATCTTTATTGGTATTAAAAGCAGCGTGTTGTGCCATGAGGTGCAATGGATCAGGATGAATGGGTTATCCAATCACCTGATCTCAGGTCAGGTTGTCATGGTTTCATTACACAATCATGATGGTTTGAGACGTTCTATTTTTACAGTGTAGATTCCGGGACTTTTCTAGGGAGTTTTTCCTCTCCACCGGACTTCTGCATTGCTTGCTCTTTGGGGAGGAGGAGGGGGTAGGCTGGGTTTCTGCATTGCTTGCTCTTTGGGGAGGAGGGGGGTTAGGCTGGGTTTCTGCATTGCTTGCTCTTTGGGGAGGAGGGGGGTAGGCTGGGTTTCTGCATTGCTTGCTCTTTGGGGAGGAGGGGGGTAGGCTGGGCATTGCTTCTTGGGGAGCATTGTTTCTGCATTGCTTGCTCTTTGGGGGAGGGGGGGGTAGGCTGGGTTTCTGCATTGCTTGCTCTTGGGGGGGAGGGGGTTAGGCTGGGTTTCTTTCTGCTCATCTGCATTGCTTGCTCTTTGGGGAGGAGGGGGTAGGCTGGGTTTCTGCATTGCTTGCTCTTTGGGGAGGGGGGTTAGGCTGGGTTTCTGCATTGCTTGCTCTTTGGGGAGGGGGGTAGGCTGGGTTTCTGCATTGCTTGCTCTTTGGGGAGGAGGGGGTAGGCTGGGTTTCTGCATTGCTTGCTCTTTGGGGGGGGGTAGGCTGGGTTTCTGCATTGCTTGCTCTTGGGGGGGGGGGGGGTTAGGCTGGGTTTCTGCATCTGCATTGCTTGCTCTTTGGGGAAGAGGGGGTTAGGCTGGGTTTCTGCATCTGCATTGCTTGCTCTTTGGGGAGGGGGTTAGGCTGGGTTTCTGCATCTGCATTGCTTGCTCTTTGGGGAGGGGGTTAGGCTGGGTTTCTGCATCTGCATTGCTTGCTCTTTGGGGAGGAGGGGGTTAGGCTGGGTTTCTGCATCTGCATTGCTTGCTCTTTGGGGAGGGGGTTAGGCTGGGTTTCTGCATTGCTTGCTCTTTGGGGGGGGGTTAGGCTGGGTTTCTGCATTGCTTGCTCTTTGGGGGGGTAGGCTGGGTTTCAGCATTGCTTGCTCTTTTGGGGAGGGGGTTAGGCTGGGTTTCTGCATCTGCATTGCTTGCTCTTTTGGGGGGGGGTTGGGCTGGGTTTCTGCATTGCTTGCTCTTTGGGGGTTAGGCTGGGTTTCTGCATTGCTTGCCTTTGGGGAGGGGGTAGGCTGGGTTTCTGCATTGCTTGCTCTTTGGGGAGGGAGGGGGTTAGGCTGGGTTTCTGCATTGCTTGCTCTTTGGGGAGGGGGGAGGGGGGTTAGGCTGGGTTTCTGCATTGCTTGCTCTTTGGGGAGGGGGGTTAGGCTGGGTTTCTGCATCTGCATTGCTTGCTCTTGGGGGGGGGTAGGCTGGGTTTCTGCATTGCTTGCTCTTTGGGGAGGGGGTTAGGCTGGGTTTCTGCATTGCTTGCTCTTTGGGGAGGGGGTTAGGCTGGGTTTCTGCATTGCTTGCTCTTTGGGGGTAGGCTGGGTTTCTGCATTGCTTGCTCTTTGGGGAGGGGGGTTAGGCTGGGTTTCTGCATCTGCATTGCTTGCTCTTTGGGGAGGGGGTAGGCTGGGTTTCTGCATTGCCCCTCTTTGGGGAGGGGGTAGGCTGGGTTTCTGCATTGCTTGCTCTTTGGGGAGGGGGTTAGGCTGGGTTTCTGCATCTGCATTGCTTGCTCTTTGGGGAGGGGGTGGGTAGGCTGGGTTTCTGTATCTGCATTGCTTGCTCTTTGGGGAGGGGGGGGTTAGGCTTGGTTTCTGCATCTGCATTGCTTGCTCTTTGGGGAGGGGGGGGTTAGCTTGCTGGGGAGGGAGGGGGTTTTCTGCATCTGCTTTGCTTGCTCTTTGGGGGGGAGGGAGGGGGTTAGGGCTGGGTTTTCTGCATTGCTTGCTCTTTGGGGAGGGAGGGGGTTAGGCTGGGTTTCTGCATTGCTTGCTCTTTGGTGAGGGGGGGGGTTAGGCTGGGTTTCTGCATTGCTTGCTCTTTGGGGAGGGGGTTAGGCTGGGTTTCTGCATTGCTTGCTCTTTGGGGAGGGAGGGAGGGAGGGAGGGAGGGGGGGTTCTGTAAAGCACTTTGTGACATTTGCTGATGTAAAAAAAGGGCTTTGTAAAATAAATAAATGGGATTACAGACAACAACAGACAACATATGGATTGAGTCTATGGGCAACAGGCCACCTATGGATTCTATAGTAAATCTATAGACTGAGTGAACAAAACATTAGGAACACCTTCCTAATATTGAGTTGCACCCCCCTCCCCCCTTTAACCTCAGAACAGCAAGGTGTGTTGAGGGCCTTTCCCTATAAGCGTGTTGAGGGCCTTTCCCTATAAGCGTGTTGAGGGCCTTTCCCTATAAGCGTGTTGAGGGCCTTTCCCTATAAGCGTGTTGAGGGCCTTTCCCTATAAGCATGTTGAGGGCCTTTCCCTATAAGCATGTTGAGGGCCTTTCCCTATAAGCATGTTGAGGGCCTTTCCCTATAAGCGTGTTGAGGGCCTTGTTGAGGGCCTTTCCCTATAAGCGTGTTGAGAGCCTTCCCCTATAAGCGTGTTGAGGGCCTTTCCCTATAAGCATGTTGAGGGCCTTTCCCTATAAGCGTGTTGAGGGCCTTGTTGAGGGCCTTTCCCTATAAGCGTGTTGAGAGCCTTCCCCTATAAGCATGTTGAGGGCCTTTCCCTATAAGCGTGTTGAGGGCCTTTCCCTATAAGCGTGTTGAGGGCCTTTCCCTATAAGCATGTTGAGGGCCTTGTTGAGGGCCTTTCCCTATAAGCGTGTTGAGGGCCTTGTTGAGGGCCTTTCCCTATAAGCGTGTTGAGGGCCTTGTTGAGGGCCTTTCCCTATAAGCGTGTTGAGGGCCTTGTTGAGGGCCTTTCCCTATAAGCATGTTGAGGGCCTTGTTGAGGGCCTTTCCCTATAAGCGTGTTGAGGGCCTTCCCCTATAAGCGTGTTGAGGGCCTTGTTGAGGGCCTTTCCCTATAAGCATGTTGAGGGCCTTGTTGAGGGCCTTTCCCTATAAGCGTGTTGAGGGCCTTGTTGAGGGCCTTTCCCTATAAGCATGTTGAGGGCCTTGTTGAGGGCCTTTCCCTATAAGCGTGTTGAGGGCCTTCCCCTATAAGCGTGTTGAGGGCCTTGTTGAGGGCCTTTCCCTATAAGCATGTTGAGGGCCTTGTTGAGGGCCTTTCCCTATAAGCATGTTGAGGGCCTTTCCCCTATAAGCGTGTTGAGGGCCTTGTTGAGGGCCTTTCCCTATAAGCGTGTTGAGGGCCTTGTTGAGGGCCTTTCCCTATAAGCGTGTTGAGGGCCTTTCCCTATAAGCGTGTTGAGGGCCTTGTTGAGGGCCTTTCCCTATAAGCATGTTGAGGGCCTTGTTGAGGGCCTTTCCCTATAAGCATGTTGAGGGCCTTTCCCTATAAGCGTGTTGAGGGCCTTTCCCTATAAGCGTGTTGAGGGCCTTGTTGAGGGCCTTTCCCTATAAGCATGTTGAGGGCCTTTCCCTATAAGCGTGTTGAGGGCCTTCCCCTATAAGCATGTTGAGGGCCTTTCCCTATAAGCGTGTTGAGGGCCTTTCCCTATAAGCATGTTGAGGGCCTTTCCCTATAAGCATGTTGAGGGCCTTTCCCTATAAGCATGTTGAGGGTCTTGTTGAGGGCCTTTCCCTATAAGCATGTTGAGGGCCTTTCCCTATAAGCATGTTGAGGGCCTTTCCCTATAAGCATGTTGAGGGTCTTGTTGAGGGCCTTCCCCTATAAGCATGTTGAGGGCCTTGTTGAGGGCCTTCCCCTATAAGCGTGTTGAGGGCCTTTCCCTATAAGCATGTTGAGGGCCTTGTTGAGGGCCTTCCCCTATAAGCGTGTTGAGGGCCTTTCCCTATAAGCATGTTGAGGGCCTTTCCCTATAAGCATGTTGAGGGCCTTTCCCTATAAGCATGTTGAGGGCCTTTCCCTATAAGCATGTTGAGGGCCTTTCCCTATAAGCATGTTGAGGGCCTTTCCCTATAAGCGTGTTGAGGGCCTTGTTGAGGGCCTTCCCCTATAAGCATGTTGAGGGCCTTTCCCTATAAGCATGTTGAGGGCCTTGTTGAGGGCCTTCCCCTATAAGCGTGTTGAGGGCCTTGTTGAGGGCCTTTCCCTATAAGCGTGTTGAGGGCCTTGTTGAGGGCCTTTCCCTATAAGCGTGTTGAGGGCCTTGTTGAGGGCCTTCCCCTATAAGCGTGTTGAGGGCCTTGTTGAGGGCCTTTCCCTATAAGCGTGTTGAGGGCCTTGTTGAGGGCCTTTCCCTATAAGCGTGTTGAGGGCCTTGTTGAGGGCCTTTCCCTATAAGCATGTTGAGGGCCTTGTTGAGGGCCTTTCCCTATAAGCGTGTTGAGGGCCTTGTTGAGGGCCTTTCCCTATAAGCGTGTTGAGGGCCGTGTTGAGGGCCTTTCCTATAAGCATGTTGAGGGCCTTGTTGAGGGCCTTTCCCTATAAGCGTGTTGAGGGCCTTGTTGAGGGCCTTTCCCTATAAGCGTGTTGAGGGCCTTGTTGAGGGCCTTTCCCTATAAGCATGTTGAGGGCCTTGTTGAGGGCCTTTCCCTATAAGCGTGTTGAGGGCCTTGTTGAGGGCCTTTCCCTATAAGCGTGTTGAGGGCCTTCCCCTATAAGCGTGTTGAGGGCCTTCCCCTATAAGCGTGTTGAGGGCCTTCCCCTATAAGCATGTTGAAAGTCTGTTGTTATGTAGTATTCTGTATAATAACATAGTTTTTTTCCGTAAAGTTTGCTAAGCGCCGGTAACAGGCTGATTGGTCGGCTGTTTGAACCAATAAAGGGTGCTGTTCTTTGGGCAGTGGAATGACATTTCCTCCCTTCAGGCCTAAGGAAACCTAGGCTTAGATTGAAGATGTGGCAAACAGGAGTCTCAATGTATTCCACTACCAACCTCAGAAAATTGACTGTCCAGATTGTCGGTACCAAGTGGTTTATAGATAACAATAATTTCTTCTCCTCGTTAACGTTTTCGGAATTCAAAACTACAGCGCTTGTCTTTCATTATTTGGTCCGTTGAATATGAAGGCTCAGCGTTTGTTGTTTGCATATTCATTCAACAAAAAAGTTGTTGTATCAAAGGGTTTTGTTATGAACAAGCCATCAATCAATCAATCAATAACATTGATTTATAAAGCCATTTTTACATCAGCTGATATCTCAAAGTGCTGCCCAGCCTAAAACCCCCAAACAGCAAGCAATGCAGATGTAGAAGCACGGTGGCTAGGAAAAACTCCCTAGAAAGGCCAAAACCTAGCAAGAAACCTAGAGAGGAACCAGGCAATGTGGGGTGGCCAGTCCTCTTCTGGCTGTGCCGGGTGGAGACTATAAACCTAGAGAGGAACCAGGCTATGAGGGGTGGCCAGTCCTCTTCTGGCTGTGCCGGGTGGAGACTATAAACCTAGAGAGGAACCAGGCTATGAGGGGTGGCCAGTCCTCTTCTGGCTGTGCCGGGTGGAGACTATAAACCTAGAGAGGAACCAGGGTTATGTGGGGTGGCCAGTCCTCTTCTGGCTGTGCCGGGTGGAGACTATAAACCTAGAGAGGAACCAGGGCTATGTGGGGTGGCCAGTCCTCTTCTGGCTGTGCCGGGTGGAGACTATAAACCTAGAGAGGAACCAGGGCTATGAGAGGTGGCCAGTCCTCTTCTGGCTGTGCCGGGTGGAGACTATAAACCTAGAGAGGAACCAGGGCTATGTGGGGTGGCCAGTCCTCTTCTGGCTGTGCCGGGTGGAGACTATAAACCTAGAGAGGAACCAGGGCTATGTGGGGTGGCCAGTCATCTTCTGGCTGTGCCGGGTGGAGACTATAACAGAACGTGGCCATTTAAGGCCAGATTGTTCTTCAAGATGTTTAAACGTTCATAGATGACCAGCAGGGTGCAAATAATAATCACAGTGGTTGTAGCGGGTGCAACAGGTCATCACCTCAGGAGTAAATGTCAGTTGGCTTTTCATAGCTGATCATTCAGAGTTAGAGACAGCAGGTGCGGTTTGAAAGAGAGTCGAAAACAGCAGATCCGGAACAAGGTAGCATGTCTGGTGAACAGGTCAGGGTTCCATAGCCGCAGGCAGAACAGTTGAAACTGGAGCAGCAACACTGAAACATGCATGAGAGCATCAGCCGTTCCGGACAACTGTGTGATCACGCTCTCTGTGGCCGATGTGAGCAAGACCTTTAAACAGGTCAACATTCACAAGGCCGCTGGGCCAGACGAATTACCAGGACATGTACGCCGAGCATGCGCTGACCAACTGGCAAGTGTCTTCACTGTCATTTTCAACCTCTCCCTGACTGAGTCTGTAATACCTACATGTTTCAAGCATTTTGAGTGCTACTATTTGCATTCCCCCTCCCTTTCACACTACATACGGAGAGAGGGGGAGAGAGAGAGGGGGGGCATAGGGAGACAGGAGGAGAGAGAGGGGGGCATAGGGAGACAGGGGGAGAGAGAGGGGGGGCATAGGGAGACAGGAGGAGAGAGAGGGGGGGCATAGGGAGACAGGGGAGAGAGAGGGGGGCATAGGGAGACAGGGGAGAGAGAGAGGGGGGCATAGGGAGAGGGGGAGAGAGAGGGGGGGCATAGGGAGACAGGGGAGAGAGAGGGGGCATAGGGAGACAGGGGGGAGAGAGGGGGGGCATAGGGGAGAGGGGGGGAGAGAGGGGGGGCATAGGGAGAGAGGGGGAGAGAGGGGGGAGAGAGGGGGCATAGGGAGACAGGGCAGGGGAGAGAGAGGGGGGGCATAGGTTGAGAGGGGGAGAGAGAGGGGGCATAGGGAGACAGGGGGAGAGAGGGGGCATAGGGAGACAGGGGGAGAGAGAGGGGGGGCATAGGGAGACAGGGGAGAGAGAGAGGGGGGCATAGGGAGAGAGGGGGAGAGAGGGGGAGAGAGGGGGCATAGGGAGACAGGGGGGGAGAGAGAGGGGGCATAGGGAGAGG
Organism: Oncorhynchus nerka; assembly: GCF_034236695.1. Lineage (NCBI taxonomy): Eukaryota > Metazoa > Chordata > Actinopteri > Salmoniformes > Salmonidae > Oncorhynchus > Oncorhynchus nerka. Next base: position 4,996,916 of record NC_088406.1, read on the forward strand.
GGAGAGAGAGGGGGCATAGGGAGACAGGGGGGAGAGAGGGGGGGCATAGGGAGACAGGGGGAGAGAGAGGGGGGCATAGGGAGACAGGGGGAGAGAGAGGGGGCATAGGGAGACAGGGGGAGAGAGGGGGGGGGCATAGGGAGAGAGGGGGAGAGAGAGGGGGCATAGGGGAGAGAGAGAGGGGGGCATAGGGACAGGGAGAGAGAGAGGGGGCATAGGGAGACAGGGGGAGAGAGAGAGGGGGCATAGGGAGACAGGGGGAGAGAGAGGGGGGCATAGGGAGACAGGGGGAGAGAGAGGGGGGCATAGGGAGACAGGGGGAGAGAGAGGGGGGGCATAGGGAGACAGGGGGAGAGAGGGGGCATAGGGAGACAGGGGGAGAGAGGGGGGCATAGGGAGACAGGGGGAGAGAGAAGGGGGGCATAGGAGACAGGGGAGAGAGAGGGGGGGCATAGGGAGACAGGGGAGAGAGAGGGGAGAGAGAGGGGGTCCTAGGGAGAGGGGAGAGAGAGAGGGGGCCATAGGGAGACAGGGGAGAGAATACTGGGGGTGGGAGACAGGGGGAGAGAGAGGGGGGTTTGAGGGAGACAGGGGGAGAGAGTGTGTGGGGGCATAGGGAGAGATGGGGGGAGTTCAAACGGTATAACTGGGATTCATAGGACCATTTCATTTGAATGCATCAGCAGGAATAGTTAGTAACTATTTACAGCCTGGGCACTAGAATGGGAGGAGAACTCCTGTGGGAAAACACAGAGAACATCACAAGGTCACAGTCCTATTAAGCAAGAGGGACCTCTGGCCATCACCAGTACACTGAAGGACGGGAAATACTGTGTGTGTGTGTGTTTGAGAGTGTATTTGTGTGTGTTTGAGAGTGTTTGTGTGTGTTTGAGAGTGTGTGTGTGTGTGTGTGTGTGTGTGTGTGTGTGTGGACTCATAAGGCTTATACCACCCTGCATACCACCCTGCATACCACCCTGTAACACGGTATAACTGGATGAGCCAGCATACCACCCTGTGAGTGAACCCGTATGGGATGAGGGAGCTGCATGGGATGAGCCACCCTGTATGGGGTGATAGGAGCTGATGGGGTGAGTGAGGGAGCTGATACCACCCTGAGTGACCACCCTGTATGGGGTGAGGGTGCATATGGGGTGAGGCTTTTTTGAAGCTTTTACTCTCCATGGTTGTGTATGCGCCAACCTGTTTCAGGCTTTTTCATTGCACTACTAAAGAAAACATCGGAAGGAAGTGGTATACATTTGACTTTTGGTTGTACATGTATTAGCGGTCTATACACGTGACTGGGTAGGTCGGTGAAGTGTTACCCTGTATACCACCCTGCATACCACCCTGTATACCACCCTGCATACCACCCTGCATACCACCCTGCATACCACCCTGTATACCACCCTGTATACCACCCTGCATACCACCCTGTATACCACCCTGCATACCACCCTGTATACCACCCTGCATACCACCCTGCATACCACCCTGCATACCACCCTGCATACCACCCTGTATACCACCCTGCATACCACCCTGCATACCACCCTGTATACCACCCTGCATACCACCCTGCATACCACCCTGTATACCACCCTGTATACCACCCTGTATACCACCCTGCATACCACCCTGCATACCACCCTGTATACCACCCTGCATACCACCCTGCATACCACCCTGTATACCACCCTGTATACCACCCTGCATACCACCCTGCATACCACCCTGCATACCACCCTGCATACCACCCTGTATACCACCCTGCATACCACCCTGTATACCACCCTGCATACCACCCTGCATACCACCCTGTATACCACCCTGCATACCACCCTGTATACCACTGCTGGCTTGCTTCTGAAGCTAAGCAGGGTTGGTCCTGGTCAGTCCCTGGATGGGAGACCAGATGCTGCTGGAAGTGGTGTTGAAGGGCCAGTAGGAGGCACTCTTTCCTCTGGTCTAAAAAATATTCCAGGGCAGTGATTGGGGACACTGCCCTGTGTAGGGTGTCGTCTATCGGATGGGACGTTAAACGGGTGTCCTGACTCTCTGTGGTCATTAAAGATCCCATGGCACTTATCGTAAGAGTAGGGGTGTTAACCCCGGTGTCCTGGCTAAATTCCCAATCTGGCTCTCAAACCATCACGGTAATCCCCAGTTTACAATTGGCTCATTCCTCCCACTCCTCTCCCCTGTAACTATTCCCCAGGTCGTTGCTGCAAACGAGAACGTGTTGCTCAGTCAACTTACCTGGTAAAATAACGGATAAATAAATAAATCATAATGTCAGGCACACTTGATGTCTGTGTGTTTATGTTCCGTTCAGAAAAATGTTCTTTGTAGTAACAGTAAGAAGTGAAGTTCCCATTACAAGTGTCCCAAATGGAAACCTATTGCCTATATAGGACATAGAGCCCTATAAAGCCCATAGTGCTGTGGTCAAAGTAGTGCACTATTTTTTATATATATATATATATATATTTTTTTTCCACCTTTGTTTAACCAGGGAGGCCAGTTGAGAACAAGTTCTCATTTACAACTGAGACCTGGACCAAGATAAAGCAAAGCAGTACGACACAAACAACAACACAGAGTTACACATGGAGTAAACAAACGTACAGTCAATAACACAATAATAGAAAAATCTATATACAGTGTGTGCAAATGTAGTAAAAGATTAGGGAGGAAAGACAATAAATAGGCCATAGAGAAGATTAGGCAGGTAAGACAATAAATATGCCATAGAGAAGATTAGGCAGGTAAGACAATAAATAGGCCATAGTGGTAGCGAAATAATTACAATTTAGCAATTAAAACACTGGAGTGATAGATGTGCAGATGAGGTGCAGGTAGAGATACTGGGGTGGAAAAGAGAAAAACTAAATAACAATATGGGGATGAGGTAGTTGGATGGGCTATTTACAGATGGGCTATTTACAGATGGGATATTTACAGATGGGCTATTTACAGATGGGATATTTACAGATGGGCTATTTACAGATGGGCTATTTACAGATGCAATGATCGGTAAGCTGCTCTGACAGCTGATGTTTCAAGTTAGTGTTCGTTCCAGTCATTGGCAGCAGAGAACTGGAAGGAAAGGCGGCCAAAGGAGGAATAGCCTTTGGGGGTGACCAGTGAGATATACCTGCTGGAGCGAGTGCTATGGGTGGGTGTTGTTATCGTGACCAGTGAGCTGAGATAAGGCGGGGCTTTACCTAGCAAAGACTTATATATGACCTGGAGCCAGTGGGTTTGGTGACGGATATAAAGCGAGGGCCAGCCAATGAGAGCATACAGGTCGCAGTGGTGGGTAGTATAAGGGGCTTTGGTGACAAAACGGATGGCACTGTGATAGACTGCATCCAGTTTGCTGAGTAGAGTGTTGGAGGCTATTTTGTAAATAACATCGTCGAAGTCGAGTATCGGTAGAATAGTCCGTTTTACAAGGGTATCTTTGGCAGCATGAGTGAAGGATGCTTTGTTGTGAAATAGTAAGCCCATTTTAAATTTCATTTTGGATTGGAGATGCTTAATGTGAGTCTGGAAGGAGAGTTTACAGTCTAACCAGACACCTAGGTATTTGTAGTTGTCCACATATTCTAAGTCAGAGCCGTCCAGAGTAGTGATGCTGGTCGGGCGGGTGTGGGCAGCGAACGGTTGAAAAGCATGCATTTGGTTGTACTAGTGTTTAAGAGCAGTTGGAGACCACGGAAGGAGTGTTGTATGGCATTGAAGCTTGCCTGGAGGGTTGTTAACACAGTGTCCAAAGAAGGGCCAGAGTATACAGAATGGTGTCGTCTGCGTAGAGGTGGATCACTCACTCACTCATTCACTCACTCACTCACTCACTCACTCACTCACTCACTCACTCACTCACTCACTCACTCACTCACTCACTCACTCACGTGTCAGACAAACAAGCAACCTGTGAATGAATGTCGTGGAAAAGTGAGATATTCAGAGAGAGGAAAGAGGAAGGCCAATCCAAAAACACCCTCATGTTTTCCTGGACAGAGAGGTGGAGAGAGAGAAGGTGGCTATCTGCTCTCTGACCAGTTTTAACAAGTTGGAGCCTAATCTGAACTGTTTTTTAGTGTAGGCTGACTTTGGAGCAGGTGTTCTGTGGCCAGGTCCCTTCTGATTGGAGAGAACACAGGCCAGATCCAGACCATCCACTAAGCCCAGAACATAGTCCGGGACAACAGCACCCTAGCCCAGAACGTAGACCAGGACAACAGCACCCTAGCCCAGAACATAGTCTGGGACAACAGCACCCTAGCCCAGAACATAGTCTGGGACAACAGCACCCTAGCCCAGAACGTAGACCAGGACAACAGAACCCTAGCCCAGAAAGTAGACCAGGACAACAGAACCCTAGCCCAGAACGTAGACCAGGACAACAGAACCCTAGCCCAGAAAGTAGACCAGGACAACAGAACCCTAGCCCAGAACGTAGACCAGGACAACAGAACCCTAGCCCAGAACGTAGACCAGGACAACAGAACCCTAGCCCAGAACGTAGACCAGGACAACAGAACCCTAGCCCAGAAAGTAGACCAGGACAACAGAACCCTAGCCCAGAACGTAGACCAGGACAACAGAACCCTAGCCCAGAACGTAGACCACGGCAACAGCACCCTGCTGGACAGCTGGGATATGGTAGCTCTCTTTTATTTGCTTGTGAAATTGCTAGACTGCTTTCTCAGTTTTCTCAGAGAAATTTCAAAGCTTATCTAAGATTAGTACAGGGAGGGGTGGTAGATCATTGCGTTAATCATCACCTGACTCATGATATTAATCATCACCTGACTCATGATATTAATCATCACCTGACTCATGATATTAATCATCACCTGACTCATGATATTAATCATCACCTGACTCATGATATTAATCATCACCTGACTCATGATATTAATCATCACCTGACTCATGATATTAATCATCACCTGACTCATGATATTAATCATCACCTGACTCATGATATTAATCATCACCTGAATCATATCATCACCTGACTCATGATATTAATCATCACCTGACTCATGATATTAATCATCACCTGACTCATGATATTAATCACCTGATCATGATATTAATCATGACCATGATATTAATCATCACCTGAATCATGATATTAATCATCACCTGACTCATGATATTAATCATCACCTGACTCATGATATTAATCATCACCTGACTCATGATATTAATCATCACCTGACTCATGATATTAATCATCACCTGACTCATATCATCACCTGACTCATGATATTAATCATCACCTGACTCATATCATCACCTGACTCATGATATTAATCATCACCTGACTCATGATATTAATCATCACCTGACTCATGATATTAATCATCACCTGACTCATGATATTAATCATCACCTGACTCATGATATTAATCATCACCTGACTCATGATATTAATCATCACCTGACTCATATCATCACCTGACTCATGATATTAATCATCACCTGACTCATGATATTAATCATCACCTGACTCATGATATTAATCATCACCTGACTCATGGCATTAACTCTCCGACAGCAACAGATCACGTCAGCTGGACCTGAACCACCAACTGGACTCGGCAAGCTGATACAGTCTCAGAGTTAGTGTTTACGTGTGTGTGTGTGTTGTGTGGCGCGTGTGTGTGTGCGTGCGCGCCAGGGGTTACAGTGTTTACGTGTGTGTGTGTGTGTGGCGTGTGTGTGTGTGTGTGTGGCGTGTGCGTGCGCGCTCGCCAGGGGTTACACTGTTTACGTGTGTGTGTGTGTGTGTGTGTGTGTGTGTGTGTGTGTGTGTGTGTGGTGTGTGTGTGTGTGTGTGCGTGTGCGTGTGCGCCAGGGGTTACAGTGTTTGTGTGTGTGTGTGTGTGTGTGTGTGTGTGTGTGTGTGTGTGTGTGTGTGTGTGTGTGTGTGTGTGTGTGTGTGTGTGTGTGTGTGTGTGTGTGTGTGTGTGTGCGCGCGTGCGCGCCAGGGGTTACAGTGTCTTGTTCTTGGTTCTTCATGGTTCAGGAATAGAAATGATCGGTAGACGAAGCCAGGCATCGTAATGTTGACCTTTCCCAGGGTCAGCTGGATCGTTCACTGCATGTCTGACTGGAGACATTAGGTTGTATCTCCATACATGTAATGTATGCGTGCGTACCGATTGGCCAAGCCTCATACTGTCAACAACAGGCCGTGTGTGGGGAAAACAGAGCGAGGTCAGGGATTCGTTAATAGCTTGTATCTCGTTAACCTCGACCCCGAGAGCATCTGTGAAGAAACAGAGCGAGGTCAGGGATTCGTTAATAGCTTGTATCTCGTTAACCTTGTGTACTACTTTAGACCCTATTCCCTATATAGTGTACTACTTTAGACCCTATTCCGTATATAGTGCACTACTTTAGACCAGAGCCCTATGGAACCCTATTCCCTATATTAGACTAGGGCCCTATTCCCTATATAGTGCACTACTTTAGACCAGGGCCCCATGGAACCCTATTCCCTATATAGTGCACTACTTTAGACCAGAGCCCTATAGAACCCTATTCCCTATATAGTGCACTACTTTAGACCAGGGCCCTATGCCACTCTATTCCCTTTTTAGTGCACTACTTTAGACCAGAGCTCTATGGCACCCTACTTCCTACATAGTGCACTACTTTAGACCAGGGCCCATAAGGGGACACTGGTATTAGTAGTCTAACTCTCATCACTGATTCCTTTTCCAGCCATGTACTGAACTAAAGATACTGTAGTAAAGCTACTGTAGTAATGATACTGTAGTAATGATACTGTAGTAAAGATACTGTAGTAATGATACTGAACTAATGATACTGTAGTAATGATACTGTAGTAATGATACTGTAGTAAAGATACTGTAGTAAAGATACTGAACTAATGATACTGTAGCAAAGATACTGTAGTAATGATACTGAACTAAAGATACTGTAGTAAAGATACTGTAGTAATGATACTGAACTAATGATACTGTAGTAATGATACTGTAGTAAAGATACTGAACTAAAGATACTGTAGTAAAGATACTGTAGTAATGATACTGAACTAAAGATACTGTAGTAAAGATAATGGAGTAATGATACTGTAGTAAAGATACTGTAGTAATGATACTGTAGTAAAGATACTGTAGTAATGATACTGAACTAAAGATACTGTAGTAAAGATACTGTAGTAATGATACTGAACTAAAGATACTGTAGTAAAGATACTGTAGTAATGATACTGTAGTAATGATACTGTAGTAATGATACTGTAGCAATGATACTGTAGTAAAGATACTGTAGTAAAGATACTGAACTAAAGATACTGTAGTAAAGATACTGTAGTAATGATACTGTAGCAATGATACTGTAGTAAAGATACTGTAGTAATGATACTGAACTAAAGATACTGTAGTAAAGATACTGTAGTAATGATACTGTAGCAATGATACTGTAGTAATGATACTAAAGATACTGTAGTAATGATACTGTAGTAATGATACTGTAGTAAAGATACTGTAGTAAAGATAATGTAGTAATGATACTGTAGTAAAGATATGGTAGTAATGATACTGTAGTAAAGATACTGTAGTAATGACACTGAACTAAAGATACTGTAGTAATGATACTGTAGTAAAGATACTGTAGTAAAGATAATGTAGTAATGATACTGTAGTAATGATACTGTAGCAAAGATACTGTAGCAATGATACTGTAGTAATGATACTGTAGTAAAGATACTGTAGTAATGATACTGAACTAATGATACTGTAGTAAAGATACTGTAGTAATGATACTGTAGTAAAGATACTGTAGTAATGATAATGTAGTAATGATACTGTAGTAATGATACTGTAGTAAAGATACTGTAGTAATGATACTGTAGTAAAGATACTGTAGTAATGATACTGTAGTAATGATACTGAACTAAAGATAATGTAGTAACGTTACTGTACAACTGTACAATAGCTTGGGGACAAGTGCTTCATGACAATGTAGCGGGGAAGGAATATAAGAGAGGAGTCTTTAGAGTGGACAGATCTCCTCAGACCTCAGAGGTCAGGGGTCACGTCCAGACCAGTGATCCAGACCATGCTGAGAGCTTTGGGGCTTGTTCCCAGGCCTTGGTCCCCTAAAATAGAGCTTCTCCCTGGACTGACCCTGTTCTCTGTCTCTCCCTGTTCTGCTCTCCCCTGCTGGGACAGTAAGTTGTTTCCCACACTTCTCTTCTCCTCTGTTCTCTTCTCTTCTCTGTTCTCCTCTCTTCTCTTCTCTGTTCTCCTCTCTTCTCTTCTCTTCTCTGTTCTCTTCTCTTCTCTGTTCTCTTCTCTGTTCTCTTCTCTTCTCTTCTCTCTTCTCTTCTCTTCTCTGTCTCTCTTCTCTTCTCTGTTCTCCTCTCTGTTCTGTTCTCTTCTCTGTTCTCTTCTCTTCTCTTCTCTTTCTGTTCTCTTCTCTGTTCTCTTCTCTGTTCTCTTCTCTTCTCTTCTCTGTTCTGCTTCTCTGTTCTCTTCTCTTCTCTGTTCTCTTCTCCTCTCTTCTCTTCTCTGTTCTCTTCTCTCTCTGTTCTCTTCTCTGTTCTCTTCTCTTCTCTTCTCTGTTCTGTTCTCTCTTCTCTTCTCTCTTCTCTTTCTCTCTTCTCTGTTCTCTTCTCTGTTCTCTTCTCTGTTCTCTTCTCTGTTCTCTTCTCCTCTCTTCTATTCTCTTCTCTGTTCTCTTCTCCTCTCTTCTCTTCTCTGTTCTCTTCTCTCTCTTCTCTTCTCTGTTCTCCTCTCTTCTCCTCTGTTGTCTTCTCCTCTGTTCTTCTCTCTTCTCCTCCCCTCTGTTCTCTTGTCCTCTGTTGTCTTCTCATCTGTTCTCTTCTCCTCTATTCTCCTCTCTTCTCCTCTCTTCTCTTCTCCTCTCATCTCCTCTTTTCTCTTCTCCTCTGCTCTCCTCTGTTCTCTTCTCTTCTCCTCTCTTCTCTTCTCCTCTCATCTCCTCTTTTCTCTTCTCTTCTCTTCTCCTCTTTTCTCTCTCCTCTGCTCTCCTCTGTTCTCCTCTGTTATCTTCTCCTCTTCTGTTCTTGGCCAGAGCTCAGCTGAGTATCAGCTGACTGAAACAAAGTTAATCTATAACTGGGTTGGTTGTCTTACGGAAATAATCTATTACTTTCTAGAGAGAACACAAGGCTCTGTCTCTGAATGGCGTGTGTGTGGTGGACTAGTGCACCATTCTATTCCTGTGCTTGTTGTCAGAACCCCTCCAGCTCTGCGTCAGTCCAATCAGAACAACTAACTGAATGTTGAATAAAACAGTTTCTCCTTGTTGTTTTTGTCTCTCAGGTCTGAACTGTAGAGGAGCTTAGTTTTCCACACACGCAGAAACCGTGTTCAACAATCAGGTGCCCTGGGTCTCCCCAGGGGGGTCTCCCAGTGAGCTAGATATCTCAGGGAGGGGAAAAAAACATCAGGCTCAGGAAAGGACGTTAAAGGACTGGGTTGTGGACCAGACCCAGAAAGGGAGGCACTGAGTGGCATTACACACACACACACACACACACACACACACACACACACACACACACACACACACACACACACTCTCTCTCTCTCTCTCTCTCTCTCTCTCTCTCTCTCTCTCTCTCTCTCTCTCTCTCTCTGTCTCTCTCTGTCTCTCTCTGTCTCTCTCCCTCTGTCTCTCTCTGTCTCTCTCTCTCTCTCTCTCTCTCTCTCTCTCTCTCTCTTCAGTCAGTCAGTCAGTCCATGATGGCGTAATACAACTGGGTGGAGGGAGAGAGGTGGGTGATGTCATTCTGAGAGAGGAGGATAGGGGGAGAGATGGAAGGGGAGAGAGAGGGGGAGGAATGGGGAGAGAAGAAAAATAAAGTGTGATTAAAGTGGAATGTTGTGTGTATATCTGGGACTGTTGTTAAGAATGTGGTGGGAGATATGTGTTTCCGTGAACAGAACTAATGGACTAGAGAGAGCTCAAGGCTGTTCTCTAACAGGCAGAGAGCTCAAGGCTGTTCTCTAACAGGCAGAGAGCTCAAGGCCGTTCTCTAACAGGCAGAGAGCTCAAGGCTGTTCTCTAACAGGCAGAGAGCTCAAGGCTGTTCTCTAACAGGCAGAGAGAGCTCAAGGCTGTTCTCTAACAGGCAGAGAGAGAGCTCTAACAGGCAGAGAGCTTCTCTAACAGGCAGAGAGAGCTCAAGGCCGTTCTCTAACAGGCAGAGAGCTCAAGGCCGTTCTCTAACAGGCAGAGAGCTCAAGGCCGTTCTCTAACAGGCAGAGAGCTCAAGGCTGTTCTCTAACAGGCAGAGAGCTCAAGGCTGTTCTCTAACAGGCAGAGAGAGCTCAAGGCTGTTCTCTAACAGGCAGAGAGAGCTCAAGGCTGTTCTCTAAGAGGCAGAGAGAGCTCAAGGCTGTTCTCTAACAGGCAGAGAGAGCTCAAGGCTGTTCTCTAACAGGCAGAGAGAGCTCAAGGCTGTTCTCTAAGAGGCAGAGAGAGCTCAAGGCTGTTCTCTAACAGGCAGAGAGAGCTCAAGGCTGTTCTCTAACAGGCAGAGAGAGCTCAAGGCTGTTCTCTAACAGGCAGAGAGCTCAAGGCCGTTCTCTAACAGGCAGAGAGAGCTCAAGGCCGTTCTCTAACAGGCAGAGAGCTCAAGGCCGTTCTCTAACAGGCAGAGAGCTCAAGGCCGTTCTCTAACAGGCAGAGAGCTCAAGGCCGTTCTCTAACAGGCAGAGAGCTCAAGGCCGTTCTCTAACAGGCAGAGAGCTCAAGGCCGTTCTCTAACAGGCAGAGAGCTCAAGGCCATTCTCTAACAGGCAGAGAGCTCAAGGCCGTTCTCTAACAGGCAGAGAGCTCAAGGCCGTTCTCTAACAGGCAGAGAGAGCTCAAGGCCGTTCTCTAACAGGCAGAGAGCTCAAGGCTGTTCTCTAACAGGCAGAGAGCTCAAGGCCGTTCTCTAACAGGCAGAGAGAGCTCAAGGCCGTTCTCTAACAGGCAGAGAGAGCTCAAGGCCGTTCTCTAACAGGCAGAGAGAGCTCAAGGCCGTTCTCTAACAGGCAGAGAGCTCAAGGCCGTTCTCTAACAGGCAGAGAGCTCAAGGCCGTTCTCTAACAGGCAGAGAGAGCTCAAGGCCGTTCTCTAACA